>NW_019720711.1:2279663-2303235 GCF_002891405.2 Cryptotermes secundus | reverse complement strand
CTAGGCCTACCTCCATGAACTTCTCCGTTCACTTCGGTTTTTCTAGATCCTACACATTCGGTAGGACTCCTTGGACGGGTGATCAGATCGTCGCATGGCCTCTACCTGTACACATGCACAGAAAAACGCACACATACAAACTAAACATCCATGCCCTGAGTGGGATTCGAACCCACGATCCCGGTTTCCAAGCGAGCGAAGACAGTACATGATTTAGACCGCTCGGCTACCGTGACCTATTACGAATCCCACTTAAGGCATGGATGTTTGGTGTTTGTATGCGTTTGTTCTGTGTTTGTGTTGTCCTGTAATTATGTTGCTGCCCTGAGGCGGGCTGCTCACTCGTCCAATGCGTTCTGCCATTTGCGAAAAATGATTATGGAACTAAATAAGAAACCTGGCCCTGAATAGGCTGAAAGAGCTATTAAAAGGAGTGCAAATCTACTTGACAGCTGTGCATATGACATCATGTTAACCTGTTAGCAACGTGGTATAAAATTAATAAAATTAAGGTAAATGATTTAAAAATTTCAGTGCGATGTTTGTATCGTGATTGAACTTGCAAGAGTAGAATTTCGTAGGCAATAAAGTAACATGAAAGCTAAAGAGACTAAGAAGGTTGGGACGGCGGAAATTTCAAAACTTTCCTTAGGAGGCGTTCGGTTCCATGCCAGACAGGACACAGCTCTCTTGACTGATTCTTCATCGTTTTATTTAGTCTAGGAAAATTCACGGATGATGCCTTGATTAGACTATAACCGTTTCCTACAAAATACTTTCCAATCTACCATTTAAGAGTGAACTCAAATCAGATGTTGTACGTACGTCTTCCATAATAAGAACGTAAAGTAAATCACAAATAACTTTACCGAGATGTGAAATAGAGTAAGACCTCACTAATTCGGAGCGAACGCTTTTTCAAATAAGTGAATGTTCGAATTATAGAAGTGCTACTGAAAATACGTTCAGGGAAGCTATAAAATGGACTTCACGCGTCTCTTTAGGTAATAAATTTGTATTTTGAAACTTAGATAACATTTCCTAAAAAATGTTCTTAATGTAGGTTTTGACATCAGTCTTAAAATATTTTGGGTATTGGTAATGTGATCATCAAGGTCGTAATTCGCAAAAATAAGTTCTCCGGACTATCGCGAATTCTGAATCTTTCCTTTATTTGTGCTAATGAAATGAATCCGCTCACAGAAGGCCATACGTTTCTCTAAAGGTAAAACAAGACACTGAAAGTTACACAAATAGGCCTACTGACACTGTGTAATAGGCTGGCGAGCAGTAACATGGTAGGCCTGTGAGGCTATATGCAAATGTAGAAAGGATGCAAGTTGTGAAAAACCTTCGCATATTTCTTCGTCAAAGGACGTCACTTAGCTTCTTCGGAATATGCATTAGCTTTGAGCAGCAATTAGTTGCATAATATTATTTATAGACTCAGAATGAAACTGTGTTCAGCCTTCTGTAAATGCTAACTCAGTTACATGACTTGGAATGGGTGTTGCAGGAGAAACAGCAGCCAAAGCTGTGTAGTGGTAGACGTGAAAACCATCGAGTTTACTAGAAAACACATTCGAAGAACTCAGTCCTATGTATGTATTGCCCCATGTATGGGTGACTAAAGACAGGGATCGGATTGGCAATTTGATTTATGGGATATTTACAGGTCGTAACTACAATTAATTACTGCACTGTTCGTGATTTTCACACTACAAAGCACTCCATGCTAATCTCTTCAGTCTATCTCCAATAGTCTTCACGGATTTATAACACAAGAACTATAAAAGTCTCCATAAATCCCACACCTCCAATATCACTGCACTACAGCACACATAAAGTCTTCAAATCACACGTTAAATCTTCACAGACTAAGTTCTTGTAATCTTCTGCATTCTTCCAGCTTACTGCTTCCTTGCTTACTTGTTCGCGTGTTTCTGCCGCTACTATTCACTTGTAACTGCTTTGAACTCTCCTGGACTCTTAGTTATATAGCCGCGGAGCGTACATGGATCACAGGAAACACATGTCACGTGCCCGCTACCTACTGTTATGTGACGTCACCGCGGATACGGCTTCGTCTATTTTTGCGTGTTGGACCGCATTTCCCTAGCTGATGCCTGGCAAAGCTTTGATCAAATCCGTTACAGTATGTCTGTATGTGTATGAATATGTGTCTATGAATGTATATATGTATGTGTGGATGACTGTATATATGTACGAATGTCAGTACGTAGGTTTTAGTGTGTGCATATGTGGTAGAGCTTATGGATGGAAAATGTAGCACATGTGAGAAAATGAGAAATGAGTATAATATTTTAGCCAGGAATTCTGGCAGGACAATACTGTCACGTGTTGGGTGTATAACGCGACAAATAACTTCAGACCGTATTGGATATAGCGAATTTTATTCCACACTCGCTCATACAATCACACAGTTTACAATCTCAACATTACTGCCCTCAGCAGTATTAAAATTACTTGGCTGCAATTAAATGGTGACCGACTCTCTGGCTAACTCGTAACTCGTAACTAACTTGAATAGTCTTCGCTGCTCCTTATTTAGCCCCGTTACGGACAACACAGAAAACAGTTACGTAATAGGCACCACTGTTGTCTGACGCCGTGTTTGCCGACAGCCTAGCAACGCTGATTGGAGTTGTTTACTGCTGAGTAGCAACGGCGACATTCTGTGTTACGTCACCGCTGGGGAGGGTAGGCGAAAAGTGTTGACTTGCCTGCTACCTTAGTAACGACAGCGATCCAATGGTGTTACGTCACAGCTGGCTGGGGAAGGGGTATCCTGCATAGCGCAACACGTCACAATATTAAAATGTATTTTAGACGAGGACGAGTGGACTCAATTGGCGCATTTGCATGTTATAGTGATGATCATTCAGTTTGCATGAAAGCAGGATATCTCTGAACCATGATTATTAGTACAGATTCATTTGGGGTTATTTATTAAAGAAAGCTGTGTTATCTATGTTATAGCGCCTATTGAGAGGATAGGTATGGAAGGTGAACCGCGTGTGCTGAAGAGAATATCTGTCGTGGCCTCTGTTTTGGTAGAGGACAGCTAATTCCATGTGGGGACTGGAACCAAATAACCCAGGACTTGTACTAACCACGCTCGTCTCTCAGATATAATTTGTAAACTTTTCTCTTAAGCAGTCGTATATGTAAAACAATGTGACAGAAACAAGCAGTGTTATAAAATATTATTTGAATGTGAATTGTTCACTGTCTGCTGTCGATGTAGGTCAATAATTGATGAGGAGAAACGCCACTCTAGCGTCACGTTGCGGCCGAGCTCCGAAACATCAATAAATGAACGTCGTAATACGTCACATGCTGTGAAGCGCGTAAGAAAATCATGGTCCATACCAGAAGGGATGAATACCTGACAGCATGGAAACTCTTCCATATTCCTACGTGTTCAGTGCGTTTAGGGGATAATGAATTTAAATGAGTCGAGATTCAAATGCCTGTCACCGCGAACCCACGTATTACTAAGGCAAGAGCTCGCGATTGACAAACCGACACCTGATTGCATTTTAAACGTTGTGTTATTCTGAAGAGCGGGGCTGCTGAGAGGGAGTTGTCTATTCCGAGTGGCCCAGGAATTAGACGTCACAATCAAATTGTGGAAATCAGTCCTCCCAGAATGCATTAGTATTTTTCTGATCAAATAGTTTACAAAAAAAAAAATCCATCCACTACACAGCAGCAAAATTAATGATTGATAAAGGGAAGCTGCCTGATGCCCAAGCACTAAGTTTTGTAGATCCAGAACTCTAATGGACCTGGAGTTCATATTACACGAATTTTCTCTTTTGGCACAGGATGAAGGTGATCAGTTAGCTGTGCTCTCGGGCAGTATTACCACTAGGAAAGAGCGACCGGTATCCATTGCATAGTAGGTCTATTAGAACCCAGAGCCGGAATGACAAGACAGAGGACAGGAAAATACTTTCTTCTGCTGAAAAACACACTCTAGCAAGAGACTCAATCAATCAGTCAATCATGGAGCTGAGCTCTTCATGAGAATCCACCAATTGTTCAGCTACTAAAGAAGTTCCCAGCATTTTATGGAACCTGAAGGTTCATTAACGTGTTCACAAGATCCAGCGGTCCCTGTCTTGAGCCAGATGGATCCAATCCATACCATCCCAACCTATCCCCCTGAGATCCTTTTTAATATTGTCCACCCCTCCCCCCCTTTCGACTTGGTCTTCCCAGTGGTCTCCTTACTTCCTGCTTTCCTGCTAATATTCTATATGCGCTTCGTCTCTCCCATATTCGTGCTACATGCCCTACTTATCTCATCCTCCTTGACTTGATCATTCTAATTGTACTTGGAGGAGCGTACAAGTTATGGAGCTCCTCATTATGCAGTTTTCTCCAACCTCCCGTCACTTCATCTCTCTTCGGCCCAAACATTCTCCTCAACACCCTGTTCTCAAACATCCGCACAGTCTATGGTCCTCCCTTTATGTCAGAGACCAAGTTTCACACCCATACAGAATCACAGACAAAATTATAGTTTTGTAAGCTTGTTACGAAAAACGTTATTTTAATTACTGAGATGTTGGACGATAAAGAATTATATCTTCTGAGATATAGCGCCGTTTATTCCGCTGGCAACCGCTGTTTCAGAGGAAACGTTTTCTCCGTTTTCAGGCTTGACGATTAAGCCTCGCAAAAAACTTGAAAGAAGCAGGCCGGTTTCAAGTTGTTTTCTGGCTTGGCGTATTCTTCAGCCCTGAATACGGAGACACGTTGCTCAGGAACGTCGCTTGAATTTCAGCGGATTATGTGACATTACATCCCAGAAAACAGAACTCTTCATAACCACTGCCATGAGAACATGGAATCCTGTATGATGGGTATTTGTCTCATATCTAAAAATGTTATTTTGAAAAATATTTATTAAATTCGCAGAATTACTGGGTTCTTCGACTTTTTCCATCATTCGGAATTCTAGGTAATAAATGACACTCTAGGTAATAGAGGACACGACGTTTCGGAAACTTGATCTGTTTCCATCTTCAGATTAGAAAGGAAGACACCTACTCAGATGGTCCCCTTAGAAAGAGTTAATCCCTATCACTGGAAGATTCCTTTCTTACCTTAAGACGGAAATAGATCCAGTTTCCTAAACGTCGTGTTCTCTATTACCTAGAGTGTCATTTATTACCTAGAATTCCGAACGATGGAAAAAGTCCAAAAACCCAGTAANAATAATAATAATAATAATAATAATAATAATAACCATCATCATCATCGCCACCACCACCATCACCATCATCTTCGGCAAATTATCTCCAGGCTACAAAAATATTATGAACCTTCTACATAAAAATATTGACTAATTTCAGATAATACATTCTTTATATGCTCAAAATGTAGATTCAACATTTATAGTTTATTTCTTCTTTAAGACCTAAATTTTTTTGAACTTCAATGGAAATATGAGAAAGCCGCAAGATTTCTTCCCGCACTGAAACTTTGTTCACAGAATTACAGATTCTATAAGCAATTGCATTTGTTTAGAGGTACCTTGGGAGTTGTTTAATGCCCTGCCTCTGCCGCCCCTCGGTGAATGTCATTCCTGAGCTGTGATGTGTTTGATGGAGCCGAAGTCTAGAAGTTAGCAATTACGGTCCGCCTGGACATCGAGAAGAGAAGAGGAGGGTTCCAGATTTTTCTGAAACCCTTCATAAGTTCCATGGCCCTCACACGAACTAGATTATACATATTCCTCTTGCCTCCCCTGAGAGTGGAATGTGAATACGTCGACTGCAGTGTTTATGTGTTGCCCAGTCAGATGAGACGATCATTCTCCTGAATTAGTGAAAGGAAAACGAATGCAGTCGAAATCTTTTGTTAAAGGATTACATCAGTGAAATATGCTCGTATTTCTCCTGTAGCGTCAGAGCTAAATGGATCAATTGGTCCGTTCTTTTCAATTAATCATGGATTATTGTCCTAAATGTTAATCCACTGTATATATACATCTTTCCCACCCAGTGTGCAACTTTTCTTTTTATTCGCATAATGGGGGGTGTAGTCCACTTGGGCTCAGTCTGCATGGTGCCATTGATTGGCTTATTGTACCTGCCCTGGGTAGTTATGGTGATGGAGAATTTGGTGGAATGAAGATTAGCAGGGGAAACCAAAGTACTCGGATAAAAACTGTCCCAGCATCACTTTGTCCAGATCCGGGCTCGAACCCGGGCCACCGCAATGGGAAGTCAGCGACTAAGCGCTTGAGCTATGGCGTGGTCGTACAACATTTGAAATCAACACAATTTGCTAGAGGGATGTAGGGCATGTCCTTTAAACCTGGAGATAACTGGAATGCAGTTTATGACATGATCTAATTGTATAGGTTTTGCCGATGACTCGGCTAACTTCGGCTTCGCTCGGCTCACTTCGACTCCGCTCGGCACGTCACCGCGGGGAGAGTGGTGGGGTGATGACTCGCCTATTACGAGAGCGCTACGTTACCGCCACGTGCCGCTGGGGAGGTAGGGGTCTTCCGTTGCGCAACATGTCACAATATGTTGTCGCAAAGAGCTATTCAGACTACACATATGAGTGAGAATTTATTATTTTTCTTAAGAATCGTAACATATCTGTTCAGCTTATATTTGCATTCACTGCTGACAAGCGTAACTGTTTTATTTGCAAATAAAGCCGTATTCGGCCCCCAGAAACACCGTTCAAACGGAGCAACTGATCTATATGGTTAACAGTTGTTTAAAACCAAGTTTTATGTACAAAATGAATGTATCTGTCCGTCAGTTTCGCTGTCTGTATGTTGCATCTCTCAAATTACTGACTGCGTTTATATTGACCACTGCAGGTTTCCAGGCGGATTTTAGTCCACAGGAAGACTAGAAATATTCTTCTGCGGATACAAGCTTCCGAAGGAAGGAGAGGAGAGGAAGGGAGTATGGAGGGGAAAAATTTACGCTCTAATTTCTGATCACGCGTCTACTTTAAAATTAGGTGACGGGATAGCGCAGTCGGTATAGCGACTGGCTACGGGCTGGAGGACGGAGGATTTGGAGTCCACTCAGGCTCTGAGGTCCACCCAGCCTCCTACACAATGGGTACCGGGAGCTCTCTCCTCGGGGGTAAAGTGGCAGGGGCGTGAAGCTGACCTCTCATCACCAACTAGTGCCAAGGGCAAGAAAATGTGGATCTCTACATCCACTCCCCAATGCGCCTTCATGGCGTAGTGCTTAATTAGTTAAACACATGGACAACTTTACTTTTATACCTTTACATTTATTTTAAAATTAACACCGATGAACCTGACTGCTTGGTGTAGCGACAGAGCTCTATACTCGTATCCAAGAAGTGCTGGGTTCAAATCTCCGCGAGAAACCGACTATCCTAACATTGCCACTCCCTCCAGCCAAATAACAGGACAGCACTTCGAGTAGGCCACCGACACCACCTCCTTCCAGATCCATTTAAATTCAGCACACATCAGTCATTCTATAATTTGACTCTATCTATCTATGGCTCTAGAGTCTTTTGTTTAACTTTGGAAGCTTTTCAGTTTCTTGACCTTTTAAACAGTCGGTAGGACTCCTTGAACAGGGGATCAGCCCGTCGAAGACCGATACTTTCATAAACACAGAATAAACGCACACAGACATCCATGCCTCAAGTGGGATTCGAACCCACGATCCCAGTGTAAGAGCGGCTGAAGACAGTCCGTGTGTCAGACCGCGCGGCCACCGTGACCGGCAGCATTGGACTATCTAGTATATTGAGCCGAACACTAACACAGGTTTCATTTGTTTCTGTTCCTGCCATTGTCAGCGTGTAACGGAACACCGTATTGGCAGAAGCCTTTTACAGAACAGAAACCATCCTGGAGGACCACGTATTGTTATAAACGTATAGGAATTTTTTTTTTCTTATTTAACTCCAATAATTATACAATCTATCCATTAAGTGTGGATAATAAGTACATTTTGTGATTAATTTACATATAGCAAAAGGAAATAGAGTACTTGACGTGGTGAGCATGTTCCAATGAACATGCTCAATACTTATTTTAACTGCTTAGTAATATGCAGTTAAGTGTTGTATTATTCGAATCTGGTGGGTAAATCTAATGGTTTAAATCTGTTTAACCTCCTGATTTCCCCTTCGTCGTCGAGCAGTTTTTGTGCCAAGTCGTTCGGATTGGCCTGGAGTCTGATTTTATACTTTTTGCTGTTGTTTTTTTTATTTCCTCTCGTACTGTTGGTACATCTAGGTCCTTGTGTAGTACCGTGTTCGGCACATACCACGGTGCGTTAACTATTATTCGTAATACTTTGCTTTGAAATCGTTGGAGAATTTCTATGTTTGAGCTACTGGCTGATCCTCACAATTGTATCCCGTACGTCCATATCGGTTTGAGCATGGTTTTGTACAGTAAGATCTTGTTTTCTGTCGATAGCTCCGACTGCCTTCCCAGCATCCAATACATCTGTCGGAATTATATTCCGAGTTGTTTTCTTTTGATGTGAATGTGTTTTTGCCATGTCAGTCGTTTATCCAGGGGTATACCAAGGTATTTGGCGTCTTCTGCTTGTAGGAATAATTTAGAGTTAAAATTCGAGACTTTTTCCAATTACTAATCAACCAAAAGAGACGGTTTAAAACAGGTTTGTCCTGGGTTCACCTGAATATATGGTCAGCCTATGCATCGGCATAGTTATTGATTCAGTCTAAACAACAGATTTTTTATTATCTGTATTTTGCTTGCATTAATTAACATATTTATCTAAGTTAATCATTACACGTAGCTCAAACTGATTCTTCTAAGTTTTCAACAAATTTTATCACTTAAAACTGTTGGTGTATGACAAAATAAGCCGGTCACGGTAGCCGAGCGGTCTAAGGCGTGCACTGTCTTCACTCGCTCGGAAGCCGGAATCGTGGGTTCGAATCGCACTCGGCATGCATGTTTGTGTGCGTTTTTCTATGTTTGTCTACAGATAGAGGCCTTGCGACGAGCTGATCACCCGCCCAAGGAGTCCTACCGAATGTGTAAGATCTAGAAAAACCGAAGTGAACGGAGAAGTTCATGGAGGTAGACCTAGGCCTGCTGGGGCTGTAGTGCCAAGAAAAAGAAACGATAAAATAAAGGTGATGAAGATCTGTAACGTTTGAAATATATTTCGATATAGTAAAATTTTAAGGAAATATGAGGAAAATGTCACCTGAATGCTTGGTCTTTAGTGTCGTATGATTAAACAGACAAGAAAATGCCTACGGATTTCTGGGTACACACACACACACACACACACTCCGATCATCGAAAAGCAAGCTGGAGACATATTCCCAGAAATTAAAATGATCTGACCTGAAGATGACCACTCATCTCCCCTAGTGAAATGGAATAGCTTCATTCTGGTTTCGTGCTTGACTGACTCTTCGACCTTGAAGATGGAGGCGAAATTCTCCTCCAAAACTTCAGCTAAATTTTAACGTACTGCATAGCGTTATGTCTTAGAATATTTTTTTCCTTGACACTACAGCCCCAGTGGGCCTAGGCCTACCTCCATAACTTCTCCGTTCACTTCGGTTTTTCTAGATCTTACACATTCGGTAGGACTCCTTGGGCGGGTGATCAGCTCGTCGCAAGGTGTCTACCTGTACCCAAACACAGAAAACCCCACACACACAAACTAAACATCCATGCCGTGAGTGGGATTCGAACCCACGATCCCGGTTTCCAAGCGAGCGAAGACAGTTCATGCCTTAGACCGCTCGGCTACTGTGACCGACCATGTCTTAGAATCTAGGTTTCTCAAATAGTTCAGTCAGTAAAGTGAGTCCCTGAGGTTTACGTTACCTGGGTTCGAACCTCCTTGGGTGCATTTAAAATTCCTTTTCCTCCTCGCCCAGACAGAAGGCTCTGTGTCTTCTTTCCAATGCGTACGGGAATACAGATGGGAGTAAGCCGGTTATTGGAATTGGCTACTGACCTCTGTCTAACGTTGAGAGCTTTACTTCTGCTTCCTCCTTACTTCTTAAAGATGTGGTGCTTAAACGCAGGAATATCTCTCTACGTTTAAGTTATCCAATCAAGACGCGATCCATTACATTTCTCCTTGCCATAATGCCTGCCAGCCGTCGGCTAGAGGCTAGCTCAAGAGATATAATGTAACTAAACGCAACATCACTAATTACGATAATTAGTTCTTGCTTAACTGAGAGACGAAGCGGGCCTATGCAGGATGCTACTGAACAGCGACTCCTGAAGAAAGGTATGGTAGTAATGAAAATGGTGTAATTCGAGGTTCATTAGGCAGGGTTAATTAGAAATCGACACCGTTATTTAGCCAGGAGGAAGCTATATAAAACAAGAAATTCTCTCAATGAGCCTTTTTGTTCGGTCTTGAAACGCACTTTCTTCCAAGTCTCTGCAGAGGGGTAATCGAGCCCGTATAATGTTCGAGCAGTCTCTTTTTAATTAATCTATCGAGGAATTAAGAAAACAAGAACGCTGCAACGACGAAATAGAAGTCGGGTAATGGGCCAGATTGTTTTACGGAGCAGACTTGAAAGTAGCAAGAGTCAAAAATGACGCACTGGAAGATGAGTTGCCGGCATGACATACAGGCCTGTTTCTCATGATGAGGAATATGTTATTTTTCCGGGAACAGTGTTACTTAATTCATTGTTGTGGTTTCGAGTACTGCGTGACTCACATGTGTCACTTTCGTCCCCTCAAGTACAGGCTCTAGTGTCTCAACTTAATTTATATTTATCATTGTTTTATTTTTCCTTGGCACTACAGCCCCAGTGGGCCTAGGCCTACCTCCATCAACTTCTCCGTTCACTTCGGTTTTTCTAGATCTTACACATTCGGTAGGACTCCTTGGGTGGGTGATCAGTTCGTCGCAAGGCCTCTACCTGTACACAAACATTCATGCCTTATGCCTTCGAACCCACGATCCCCGCTTCCGAGAGAGCAAAGACAGTGCATGCCTTAGCCCGCTCGGCTACTGTGACCGGCGGTGTATAAGAATAATATATAAGAATTCAGTTCGTACCTCACAGGAAACAGATTCGAACCCACGATCCCGGTTTCCGAGCGAGCGAAGACAGTACATGCCGTAGACCGCTCGGCTACCGTGACCGGCAGTGTATAAGAATAATATATAAGAATTCATTTCGTACCTCACAGGAAACATATCCGAACCCACGATCCCAGCTTCCGAACGAGCAAATACAGTTCATGCCTTAGACCGCACGGCTACCGTGACCGGCAGTGTATAAGAATAATATATAAGAATTCAGTTCGTACCTCACAGGAAACAGATCCGAAGCCACGATCCCGGCTTCCGAGCGAGCGAAGACAGTTCATGCCTTAGACCGCACGGCTACCGTGACCGGCAGTGTATAAGAATAATATATAAGAATTCAGTTCGTACCTCACAGGAAACAGATCCGAAGCCACGATCCCGGCTTCCGAGCGAGCGAAGACAGTTCATGCCTTAGACCGCACGGCTACCGTGACCGGCAGTGTATAAGAATAATATATAAGAATTCAGTTCGTACCTCACAGGAAACAGATCCGAAGCCACGATCCCGGCTTCCGAGCGAGCGAAGACAGTGCATGCCTTAGACCGCTCGGCTACCGTGACCGGCATTTAACATTGTTTAATTGAGCTTATTCTCATGCAAAGGTCGGGCTGTGGGCTGGATGTAAGGGATTCTGTCCTCGAGAGGACTTCTCCTTGGTCATCAAGTCCACTTCAGCTCTGGATCTGTCCAGTCCCTGTCAAATGGGCAACATTAAATTTTGTCGATGTAAAGGGATTGATTTGCTACGGGCTGATCACTCATCCAAGGAGTCCTACCGTCTGTGTAAAAAAAAGTTAAGAAACTGAAGAAGAGGCCAGGGGCCAACAAAGGGCTGTAGAGCCATTGCCGAATGAATGAATGAAAGAAATTAATTGGGTTCGATTCCCATATCGACAAGAAACTGTTCCTTCTCCAGATTATCCAAACCTACGAGCATTTCGGACTCACTTGGACCCCATTCAATAATCAGAGCTTGCCCCTGGAGATAAAGTGGTTGAATGAGCTTTGCTACTTACAAGATCAAGGATTTGTCCTTCCGTCCGCAAATCGAGGTCCAACAGATCCTGACTGCATAGAGAACTGCCTCGGGCTTCTTCCCCAGGCAAATAAACGTCATTGGAATATTATACTGTAACTGTGATATAATTCAGGTGCCTCTGATTTTAAATAGTGTCAATCTGTATGGAAAAAATCCTTTATTGTAAGCATTTGACCATTAAGGCATATGGGTGGTGCCATAGCTCATGTGATAGTCGTCGGCTTCCGGGTTCGACCCAATTTTTTTATTGCTAGTGGGGTGGGACTAAGTCACTTGTACTGCGGCCACTTCTGGCCTATTGTATACCAGCCCCAGATGATAGGTAAGGGTGTTTGTGGAGCAATTGGTGGAATGAAGATTGGTAGGGGAAACCGAAGTACTCGGAGAAAACCTGCCCTCGCGACACTTTGTCCACCACAAACCCCAGTTGACCAGACCCGGTATTGAACCCGGGCCGCCGTGGGAAGCCAGCGACTAACCGCTTGAACAATAGCGCGGCCCCTCGGGTTCGACCCTATTTGAGGCCGTATGGGATTTATATTGAATAAAGTAGCTCTAATGCGTTGTTTTCTCCGAGTACCTCAGTACTTCTGTCAATTTTAATTCCAACGACAGCTTCATATTCATTAATCATCGTCTGTACACAGCCTCGATGTTGACAGCCTTTAAATCCCCAACTCAGAGAGTGAAGGAATGTGAGAGACACAAGAGTAAAAATTTATGGTTTATGGATATCTGCTCCGGTGTGTGATCCGGACGATTAATCCCTGAAGAAAGAAGCCCGGTATGGATGGGACAGTATGTAACGGTCATCAAGAATAATCACTTCCTTTACCAAGCATACAACTCCACATGTCCGTCCATTATCCACTCTCCTTATATTTGCAAATATGGCAGTGCGGATAATAGCAGAAAAGCATAAGGGATTGTTGCTACATGAATTCTGTTAAGCAAGATTAAGACATTGTAATGATGATCCGAGGTTTCAGTTTTTCCTCCTTAAACACTGTAATTAATGAATCAACATTCACAGAGCTGCACAAAAGTTTCGCGTGCCTTCAAGGCAAGCCGCCTTCACTGTTTATAAATTGACTTGCATTAGCCAGATTAATTAACATCATGTTTTGAATCTCAGAAATAGGAAATGATACAAAAATAAAGTAAGAAGTTTAGGTTGGGGTTCATTGCAGGAAATGAATACACTTCATTGGCTTTTCCTTGTACAGTTTCCGTCTCTCTTGTCTTCCTTCCTTCCCTCTCTCTCGTTTACTTTGTAGAAAATGCGGAAATCCAACTTAACATGTTGGGAGTGTGCAAGTGTGCAGGAATTGTGGTACGATTCCGCGAGTGTAAAGAACAGTTCAAATTATACTTTCATTACTACTACTACTACTACTACTACTACCACTGCCACTACCACTACCACTACCACTACCAATACGCCTTCAATTACTAAAATACTACCACTACTACTACTACTACTACTATAACTACCATTATTAATACTACTACCACCACTGCCACTACCTCTACTACTACCACTACTGCTACTACTTGGTTGTCTAGGAAATGCTATAGATATGAGCTGGACATTTATTGTGAAACGAGAGTTGCAGCATTTTGCTCTCTGAGATAATTCAGACAAGGCAGTTAAAAATTGATGATAATTATGATGGTGATATCAGTTGTTAATCTAAAGTAGACGATAATTTGTGCTTATTAGAATAAATAAAAGGATATCATCAAGTGTATCCTTCTTTCAGTTAATAAATAATTATGAAGGTCAACAATTTCCAGCTTCGCACTGTCATAATCAGAGGTGTCCAGTGTTGAAAGAAAGCTTTACATAATTTTACATGAATTACTTAAATAATTTTTCTTCTACATAGGCCAGTTAAAATAGTTCTGACCATGAGATATGAACAGCTGAAATTTGCATGATGCAGGAAACAATGATGTCTGGAAATAACGGTTTTTATATCTTGTCGGGTGTGACGCAGAGTGTCGTGGCATAGCAAATATATATATATATATATATTTGATCGTGTCTTGCTGCATCCGTATAGTAGTCTGTGTGTACTGATGTGTTGAACTCCTCACTACGACAACATAGGAGACCCCTGAAGATGGCCGTTTGCGGCTGAAACGTATTGGGCTTCGTAATTACTTATCACTTAAAAATGTATACAATTTATAATATTCTTTTATTTTATGCTCACGTATGCCTGGAAAATTTATCTGAAAAATGATCAAAATGCTGTCTTTAAAAAGTCAAAAGGTTAAGTTGTCCCTTTGCTTATCTAGTTAAACATTACGCCATGAAGACGTATGGGGAGTAGACTTATATCTTTGGTAAAAGGAAAATATGCAGTGGGATGCAATATTCTCGTGGCAGTGACTATGAAGAGTAAGGTCTGCTGTGTTGTAATGCTTTGTAGTTCGGAGATATTAGGACGTTTCGGGAGAATATTTTAGTTTCTTCTTCAGGTTCGAAAAATAAGAAAGAAACCCGCAGAAACAGGCAGTAAACTAATCGAAATGATGTAAGATTTGAGGCTTTCACGGCGGTGACTATGAAGAAAGTAGTCTTCTGGGATTTGGCACCGTGTATATGTGTTGTTAACCGACGTTTCGGAGGAACGTATCGCCTCCATCCGACACTACTGATTTCACTTGTATACTTGCCCTTCCCCCCTTCCTTCACTGCTCTCACATAGCTGTGTATATTTCCAACACCAGTCGGCTTATACCGGTTCTCACGATCTCTTCGCTTGCGGATTTCTTATATTTTTCCTTCTACCCTGAAGATGGAGGCGATACGTTCCTCCGAAACGTCGGTTAAGACCACATATACACGGTGCCAAATCCCAGAAGACTGCATTCTTCATAATCGAAATGAGATTGAAAAATCCTGCGCCATACGGGCCGATCCAAGACTGAAGGGAATTGTACGTACCATTGCCCATGGGGGAACGCAGAGGCAGCTGGCATAGGCTGAGTTCCAACCCAGAAAGAATAGGGGAGATAACTACTGTTCAGTACGTCATGAAAACCTATCATCTCTTTTGAAGCGATTCAGTACGTGAAAACTGCTCCTTTCAGAGCATGGACCCTGCCGTAAGGTACTGTGTACTTTCAGGGCACTTTCTTCCTTAGGTCTTTCGCTTACAGCTTATCCTCCCAGCATCCTTGGTCTCCCGCTGCTGCTTTCTCCCTCTTATCCGTTCAAGGTCACTTTCCTAAACATCACATGTAATCCTCAGCATTATTGAGGTTTTGGACTTCGTCCACCGGCCGGTCTTCTAAAAATTTGAGAGCACAACTGCGTCTGTTTTCATCCTCAGGTGAGAGGGGAGACAGTAACTCTAGAAAGGGCTAACCGCAATCACTGGACAACCCATGTCAGTATAACTACAAAAAACAAAACAACAAACTCCGTGGTTTTAGTCCGCAAGCGAACTATACCGACCGAGATACCGCCGCTGGTCGGCGAAGTTAGTGCCAACTTACCGGATAGAGGGTGTCACGTGGTCAGCGCAACGAATCCCCACGGCAGTTAATTTCGGATTTCTAGACCGGAGCCGCTATTAGCTATATAAATGCCTGAGTCCAGACTTTGTCAGTGGGAGATAACAGGAAAAATATACAATAAAAATTGTGACAATGCGTGCACAGATATAAAGTAAGAGAGAAAGGGAGGTAAACATTCAATGAAGTTCTCTTATTGTTAAAATTCCGGACGAAGGACAAAGTCCAAAACCCTCGTATTTCTGATTGTTACGAGTATACACTATCGTCAGAACCCTTTAGAATCTACTAATCACATATAATACAAGTACTTCTCTCGGTTCCATTTTCACCCTGTTAATATTGGCCTTTGCAGATACGAACCAAGGTACAGCTTTCTTTGCTCCGTTTTTTCTGTCTCTCTCTCTCTCTTTGAATTTATTTATAGAACTGTCACTCTACCATTGGCACCCCCGCAGGTCCTTCCTCGTTTGGATCAGCATATATCAGCCTGATTTTCCACGTAAGGTAGGCGTGTTTTGCGTCCTTCTTCTTCTTCTGCTTCCTGGCTTCCCTTATTCTTTGACCCATGAAGATAGAGGAGATTTTCCTCTTGGAAGTCTGACTCCCTTCGAATGACACGTTTTTAAATCCCAGAAAAGCGTATTCTTCAGAGTTTCAGTAGTTATTGCAGATTATCTTCTTACTATTTTGTCACTCGGCACGGTAAAATGAGGCAGTATTATAAAGCACTTCGAGCAAACAAATTCATTTCATCAAAAAATCACCGACAATGCGCCTGACTCACTTCTTGGAGCTTTTCTGTAATACCGTATTTACGCATGTATAGGCCGCACATTTTTTGCCAAAAATTCAAGAGGAAAACTGGGGTGCGGCTTATATTCAAAATATTCGAAATCACACTTCATTTAAAAAAAAAATTATATTCATAATTAGTAATACAGGGTGTAATACTCCTGAAATAATATTCCAAGAAAATTATTTTTTCTATAATTTCTGTCTGAAAATTGTGCAGCGGCCTATGCACGCACGCGGCCTATACATGCGTAAATACGGTAGTTTCCGCGGAGGAAACCTAGTTCTAATTCAGAATTTCCGTGGCTTAGACCTATTTTTTTCTCGTGGAAAATACTGGATTAATGCCACATCCATATCCGTTAGGAATGAATGAAAATTATCCTGCCGGGTTTGAATAAAAGTAGCACAGAAATGCTTGAAAATCAAATGAAAGCAGTTACATCTCAAGAATATCAGACAGCATTGTTAAAAGCCATTAAAATATTACTAATTTTAAACTTACTTACTTAATCGTGGGACTGAGACTTTCTTGAGGAGCCGCCAATTGTACAGCTATTCAAGAATTTCCCAGTATTTTATGGAACCCGAAGGTTCATTATCTTGTTCACAAGAGCCCTATCCTGAGCCAGATCAATCTAATCCATACCATCCCATCCTATCTCTCTAAGATCCAATTTAAAAATCTCCACCCACCTACGCCTTTGTCTTCCCAGGGGACTCTTTCCTTCTGGTTTTCTCAGTAATATCTTATATGCAGTCATTTTCTATCCCATTCGTGCTAAATGCTCTCTTAACCTCACCCTTGACTTGATCATTCTAATTATACTTAGAGAAGAGTACAAATTATGAAGCTTTCTCCAAATTACTCATTTTAAATACATGCCAAAAATATCAGAAAGTTCTGGTTGTACAACGCCACTGATTTCAGCTACATCTCAGGAATATGAAGACAGCAATCTTAAAATTCCACTGACTTCAGACATATCCGAAAATATCAGAAGTTGTAGTTAATGAGCCACTAATTTCAGCTGTACGTAAGGGATATCAGTTAGCATTGTTATAAGTTCACTGTCGCCACACACATCCCCAAAATGTTAAAGATTATTGTTAACACGCCACTGAATCCAACCACATCTCAAGAATTATCATCCAGCCGCGGGCGATGAGCCGATTCCCCATGTGACCCAATTTAGTCCCCAATCACAAAGAACGCAAGAATAAAGAAGGAATTTCGGAAGTCATCAAGCAGAAGCTTAAGCCGCGCTCATCTTCGCGGTGAGGGGCTGCAAGATTCCACCTTGTCCCTCTATCCGGGTGGCTTGGAAACTTGCTGATAGCTGCTGGCCCTCAGCATCTGCAGACAACCCACCTATTACCGGTCTCGCAAACATTACAGTTGCCAGTGTCGAGCAGCAGATTGAAGTCGGGATAGATAAGTGATCAAAGCGATAAACTTAGAAATGGGCTACAGCCATTAGATTCCGGGCTTCTCGACCGTGGCAGCAAGGTCTGTGGGCCCCACCCAGACTCTTCATCTGGGCCGGAATATGAAGAGCACACTCATCTGGTGAGCGGACCAAGTATAGTGGCGCTTGCTCACAGTTCCTGCCTCACAGTCAGAAGACCCTGTGTTCGATGGTGGTTCGGTGGCCGATTGTCTTGACGCTGAGACTTCTGACTGGTTTTCTACCTCATCAGGCGAATTACAGTAGCATCAAAAAGGCCAAGAATGTCCCCTTCTAAATCATTATATACCAGCATTTCCTGACGACCTTCCCATACTCTCTGACTTTGTAAGTTCTGCAGTTGAGTGCAGCTTTGTTAACTAACAGTAAGCGTTGCTTTGTGACATCACAGAAAACAAAATGGAATGGAACTATGCTTATGGAGTAGAGTCCTCATCCTTCTCCTTATCCTGCTGCTTCTTCTTCTTCTTTTCCCCCCTGCAGATAATCTCCTATAAGATTGCCGTCTTCAGTTTCCACAGTAATCTGTTGAACCAGTGTCCAGATTTCAAATCTGAAACATTCACAAAGGACATCATTGTAACATCTTGGGCCTCCTGTACATTCTTATATAAATGAAATATCGAACTTCCAATTGTTCCATAGAAACGTATGAGTAGTAAAAAATCAACGACCGATTCGATGTTGTATAACATTAATTAAGTTTTATCTTGTTTTATACAATAACATTCAATTATTTTATATAATCTGACTTATTGTATTTTTACACAAAGTATTTTAACATTGTATCCAATCTGTTGTACAGCAGTTCAATGGTGTATGTTTGTTAATATGTGTTTGCCTGATGATGGCCGTTAGTGGCTGAAACAAGTAGCGAGGCCCTGATATTTTTATTTGTTGTGTTTTGACGCTATATAGAAGAGTTGTATATTCACAAAGGACTTAAGATGCGTTCTATACTTTCATAGTTCTGCCTCTTCTCTTTTTCCTTGTGCAACAAATTTGTCAGCAATCTTTCAATCTGGCCATGAAACCTTCGAACTCGATGCTTTAGTTACGTTATAACTGATGAAGTAACATACATTTTTCCCACGATATTCCTTTCACGCTCAATTAGCAGAGTCTTTTTTGAGCAACGTAACTGTACCTCAGCTGGTCAAAGAATTCACTACATTTTACGGATTCACTGGTTCATTATCGTTTTCACAAGATCAAGTCATTGGGTCCCGCTTTGAGAGGCGATGAATCGAATCCACACTCTCGCACTGAATTTCTTAAGATCTACTTTAATAATATCCCCATCGAAGTTTAGGTTTTCCAAATGGCCTCTCCCTTTCAAATTCTTCGAGAATATTTCTGAATTCATTTCCCATCTCGCCCCCAGTCGTTATACCTCTTTCCGCCCTATCTCTCGAGATATGTTCACTCCAATAAAGTTCGGCGAATGCTCAAATGTGTACTTTTCTCCGGTGTCCTCTTACTCTTTCTCACTTAAGAAACCGGCTTCATGCTTCAAATTCTACTGGGAGTACTTTTTTTATTGCTAGTGGGGTGGGACTAAGTCCTTTGTACCGCAGCCACTTCTGGCCTGTTGTACCAGCCCCAGATGATAGGTGAGGGTGATTGTGGGGCAATTGGTGGAATGAAGATTGGCAGGGGAAACCGAAGTACTCGGAGAAAACCTGCACCAGCGCCACTTTGTCCGCCACAAATCCCACTTGACCAGATCCGGGATCGAACCCGGGCCGTCGTTGTGGGAAGCCAGCGAATAACCGCTTGAGCTATTGCGCGGCCGTCTATTGGGAGTAACTGAAAGCATAAACTTCAGACAATTTTTTTTAGTAAGAATCTTTTAAATACTTCCATAATAAGGTGCCTCGTAACTACTTTTCACAAATAAAACTAGAATGATCAAGTCAAGGGGGATGAAATGAACAGGGCATGTAGTAGGCATGGGAAGAAGAGGAATGCATATAAGATTTTCGTTGGAAAAACAGAAAAGGCCACTAGGAAGACGTAGAATTAGAGGGACAACAATTAAATTAATCTTAGAGAAATAAGACGTAGTGCTATGGATTAGATTCATCTGGCTCAGGATAGGGACCAGTAAAATATTGTTGTGAACTCGGTAATTAATCTTTTGGTTCCATAAAATTCTGAGAATTTATTTCGTAAAAGAGAGGATAGCAGCCTCACCAGAAGGACTCAGTTCCGTGGTGACATCTGTTGAATACATCACCAGTTTATTTCAGTCTCAATCACTTTCAGTAAGAAAAGCAATAAGAACCTATGTTTTCCTGTTATACCTGATTTCTGTCATCTTCACACAAAACAAAATGACCAACTTCGATAAAACTGGTATCCAACAAAGCCCATATATAGGGAAAAGGCGCGGGGGGAGAGAACAGAGAGTCGACAAAGCTATCTCGAGTTCCACGGCCGCTGCTGGCCAACTCTTGGATAATTCGGCCTCCACAGATTACGGCAAGGGAAGTTACAAGAAGAGGAAGGTGGATTAGCCGAATAGGGAGAGGGAGAAAGGAAAATTGTATGGCACAGTTTCCTGTGTAGTAAACGGATGTACAATCGTTCAATACACACGAATCGAGCTAAACCTCTTCCGTGTCCAGGTATCTGGTTAACATGACATATCCGGTCTACTCATAGCTTACTTTTAATGAAATATAGGGTTGTTGTACCATAAGGTCCATGTGTCTGAGCGTTGTCCTCTCTTAATAACTTTCGTAACGTAAGATTTGAAGTCCTCGCTGGTGTGATTATGAAGAGTTCTATCTTCTGGGATAGACCATATAACAAACTTACCTACCTACTCATGGAGCTGAGCCCTTCTTGAGGAGCCGCCAATTCTGCAGCTACTAAATAATTTCCCGGCATTTTATGGAACCCGAAGGTTCATTACAGTGTCCACAAGAGCTCTCCACTGGACCCTATCCTGAGCCAGATCAATCCAAGTCATACCGTCCCATCCTGTCTCTCTAAGATCCATTTTAATATTGTCCACCAACCTACGCCTTGGTCTTCCCAGTGGTCTCTTTCCTTCTGGCTTTCCCACCAATATCCTATATGCATTTCTATTCTCTCCAATTCGTGCTATATGCCCTTCCCACTTCATCCTCCTTGACTTGATCATTCTAATTATACTTGGAGACGAGTACAAGTTATGAAGCTCCTCATTATGCAGTTTCCTCCGACCTCCTGTCACTTCATCTCTCTTCGGTCCAAATATTTGTAACAAACTACACGGAGGTATAACCCAAGGACATTGAATTCATCAGATTCTGTAAGGCTTTCAGTATTTCCATTAAACTTGGCGTGAAAATCATGCCACTTGATATCTCTGGATATTTCAATTTTCCATCGTGAATATCATCAACATGCCTGCTGTTCCGTCTCACTTTATGTGAGACCTTAGCGCGATGAAATGTAGGAACCTGAATTCTGTACGCAAATGTGTAGTATCTTTTTTTCTCTCAAAGTAAATAAAGCAAGAACAGGCTAGGTACTGCGGCTCACAGTGGCCGCGCAGTCTATAGCATGATCCGTCTGCACTCTCTCGAAACCTGGGGTCTTGTGTTCGAATCCAAATCAAGGCATTAATGCCTGTGTGCGTTTATTCTGTGTTTGTGCTGTTGTGTGTGTATTTCTTTTATTGCTAGTGGGGTGGGACTATGTCCCTTGTACTGCGGCCATTTCTGGCCTATTGTACCAGCCCCAGATGATAGGTGAGGGTGATTGTGGAGCAATTGGTGGAATGAAGATTGGCAGGGGAAACCGAAGTACTCGGAGAAAACCTACCCCAGCACCACTTTGTCTACCACAAATCCCACTTGAACCGGGGCCGCCGCGGTGGGAAGCCAGCGACTAACCGCTTGAGCTATGGCGCGGACAGTGTTGTGTGTGTGTAAGTAGAGACCTTGCGACGTGCCGATCCCCTGTCCAATGAATCCTACCGACTGTGTGTAGGATTAAGAAAGTGAAACAGCGGCCAAGGTCCACAGGGCTGCAGAGCCATAGAGAGAGAAGGGAGATAGGTATTGGAAATCTGTAACTAACTTTCGATTTAATGACGATAACTAACGAACAAATGGAACTAGTGTATGAGATGCATTATAGGGTACTTCAGCTAACATTTTTACCTATTTTCCTCTTTTTGAAAGAATGAAAGTAGGCTTACGCGATCTCCATGCTGTCTTTATGTCTGTGTCTGTGAATCTCCCCATGTTAACTTTCGAATGCCTGAACCAATCTTTATTAAAAATGACACCTGAGCCCATCTCAACGCCGTACTTCATGAATCCCTCCCATCACTCTGTGTGTCTGTATATATATTCCCCCTGTCGTTGCTAGGCAACGGATCTTTGAACAATTTACCTCGGCAACTAATACAAACGCAACAATAGAAGAATTGTTGGGCGCATCGTTTTGTACTTGGTCCATATTTTATCCAAGGATAATGGCGATTAGTTGTTCCCAGAATTTCTTGTTATAAGAGATATTTTACATATTAACTGTTAACGTGGTGACCCTGCGACTCTTAGAGGTTATATCTGTAAAAATTTAAACAGAATATGTACAAATATTATATACAGAAATAGACACATATCACAAATTGGTACTATGTAGTTGGTTGAGGCGCTGTACTAGAAGCCGGATTTTTTCAATTTACCTAATCCTTCCAGCAGCACTCTGACCCTGAGATTGACTCAGCCCTTAAAAATTCCACGACCTCCGCCAGGTTTGAACCCGCGTACCACAACAAAATTTAATACAAATAGTAAATTTTATTGGTGGTACGCGGTAGAGTAGTTGGTTGAGGACCTATGCTACAAGTAGGATGGTCGCCGGTTCTAATCCCTATGAGGTGGATTTTTTCTTCATTTACCTATTCCTTCCATTCCTATTATGGCCCTGGTGTCGACTCGGCCTCTAACAGAAATGAGTACCAGGAATTTTTGGAGTCAAAGGGCGGCCGGCGCGTAATGCTGACAACCTTTCCGCCATCTGTGAGTCGACTGCCTAGAAAATGTGAGATCCTCGACGCATCTCAACCCTATGGGCCTGCACTGCCCGTTACAGGGTAGCTTTATCTTTTTTCTTTTTGTTTACTAGCCTGATCATTCATTCGTAAACTAAAGCATTGAAGGAACGAAGACGGCATGAGTTGTTTCCAGAACTTATCAGTGTAAACATTGTTTTCAACGGCATGTTCGCTAATACAGCTGTGGGCACACCCACTCGGAACTAAACTTCGTAATTTTGCGCTGATTTCTCCATCTGGAATCCAAGGACGATCCATGCCTAGGTGAAAATGGAACCACTTAATATGTGTCATGACACTGGACCATATTAAAATCTTTAACAAATACAATCTTTGAAATCATGAAGTTTAATGTGACTTCATATTATTCATGACTAACATAATGCATGCCGGTCACGGTAGCCGAGCACTGTCGTCGCTCGCTCGAAAGCCGAGATCGTGGGTTCCAATCCCACTCAGGGCATGGATGTTTGTGTGCGTTTTTCTGTGTTTGCGTACAGGTAGAGGCCTTGCGACGAGCTGATCACTCGCCCAAGGAGTCCTACCGAATGTGTAAGATCTAGAAAA
>NW_019720711.1:2277043-2279368 GCF_002891405.2 Cryptotermes secundus | reverse complement strand
AACTCCTCTACAATCAACCTCCCCGATCACCTGGGGCTGGTACAATAGGCCAGAAATGTCCGCAGTACAAGGGACTTAGTCCCACCCCACTAGAAATAAAAAAAATAGTGGTCGAAGTACCATGTGGACTCAGTCTCACCACACCCCACCCTCCGAAGAATTGCAGCGACACTTGTCAGCTTTTGGGTCTTCACTGGAGTCGGTACGCTGTAGCGGCTGTGTATGGTTGGTGATGGGTGACATCTCGGATTAATCGGAGGTTGCTGGCGTTAAATTGGGCGAGCGATGATTAGAAATATGAGCGAGCGAGTAAGGGGAGAGCAGTGTGTCATTGTTCTCCTGATTCTGTAGGAGATTCCCCCCCCACACCCCACCAGCTCTGGCTTCATTTGAGCTACGTAATTGGGCCCGCAACACACTCGACCCCTGATCCTCTCTCCTTGGCTAACAGTGTATTATTTATAACCGATGGAACGCATCCATGCAGAGAATTGAACCCACTGTACAAGATTTTGTTAGGGCTCTTGAAGAGCAGCACAGTCTGACAATTAAAAAATTTGGATTTATTCTTTTGGTGCGTGGCCGAAAACTAATGTTGGAGGTCCCAGAATCAATATTTAGAAAAATGGGAAACATATTCAATAAATTGATGTTTTATTTTAAAGTTCACATCAAATAATTCGGAACCTTACATATGTTCAAACAGTCTTCAGATACACGCTGTAAAAAATCTATTGTTATCTATGCTTGAATTTTCAGTCACGTGGCTCTTATTGTAATATAGATCGTCATATTATTCAACTCATTTCTCCTCTTTGATATTATTGTAACATGTAAGGGGATGCGTGACATGTAGACGGGTTTTCGTTTAATTCATTGGATTTGTTCACGCCTGACACCCTCAACTCATTACTACAAGTAATACAGCGCTACCGCGAAATCTACCCACTTCACAAATCGCTAGAACACGCTAAGGCTGGGACAACACAAGCGCACGAAATACGTCCGTTGAAACGATCGTACTTTATTGACGGACGTTGCTGAGGACACCACACAGTTGCAGAATACGGTGCGTAGTTTTTTGTCTGCAATGGAGCCAGAAGAAAGCGTAGCATTCGCCTCTCTTGTTTATTTATATTTAAAAGCAAGGAAGACAAGAAGCAACGGACGCATTTTATGCGCTCCTGTGGCCCCACCCCAAGTCTTCTCAATCTTCAATAGTCGTATCCTGGCAACGGATTTATAATAATCTCACTCTCACTGCAGTACACTATGAAGACGTCTTTGCACAGCCGAATTCCTTTCTTGTCGTTTATTCGTAATTATCCTTCAAACTGCCAATTCAGGAGACTCAATTATCATTCTAGCTGCTTGAGATCTCGTTGTACGTGGTCTGTTCAGCAAGTTTCGGAACTACATTTTTACAATTTTTTGGACATACCTGCAACTGAATGAGCCACAGAACAACACAAACAAGATAAACGCACACACATCCATGCCATTCGAACCCACGATCCAGAGTTCGAACGAGCGAAGAGTGTTCATGCCTTAGACTGCGCTGCCACTCTGATAGAAATAATTCTAGTTACTTCACTGAATTCAGTCCGAGTCTATGCCCTGTAGCTTCAGTCTCTCTGTTCCTCTGAAGACGTTACCGAAGTCTTGCCGAGTAAGATGGGTAACAGTGCTGCTATCTCTTGGTTTCTCATCCAACCATCTAGTGTGTTATCTCTGAAGGAGGTGTGAGACTTCCGCCCATCCTTATGCACTTCTTATACAAGGGAAAGAGGGTGCCTCTACATGTCGCCGCTCCGAAACTGGGTTCAAAAGTAGTTCATTGACCATCATCTAATGTATTCATACTACCCTGTCATTTCTGTCGGACCACCCATCTGCCATTCATGTGAGGTACCTTAAAACTTTCGCAGGTTCCGCCAAAAAGTAATTTCGCATTCAAATAAAGGAGGAACAAACATTTGTAAATTGAGTTCGACCATAGAATTTTGTTAATGTGCAAGTCGTGATTTAAATTATTGTCACGTATAAGGGATTAGCGTGACTAATAATTGTGGATTCTAGATTTGATGATTGGGTTTATTGGCATTTATTTACAATTACAGCATTTCTTTGTATGGGGCTGAAACTTGGACACTTAGTGCAGTGGATCAGAAACACATTTAAAGCTTCGAAATGCGGTGTTGGAGAAGGATGGAGAAGATCAGTTGGACCGATTATGTGAGAAATGAAGAAGTGTTAATTAGAGTCAGTGAGCAGAGGAATATCCTACACGAAATAAGAAAACGGAAGGCTAATTGGATTGGTCAT
>NW_019720711.1:2260636-2276934 GCF_002891405.2 Cryptotermes secundus | reverse complement strand
ATGACCTTGGGTACAGAAAAGGATATTCTCATTTGAAGGAGAAAGCTCTAGCTCGCATTAAGTGGAGGAACTGTTTTGGAAGAGACTGTGTACCTGTCGTCTGACAGATTACTGATGAATGAACAGCTAATTGTAACTTCTCATACAATGAACTCCTGCTTAACGAGGTCTTAACGAATCTCTTACTGCTGTCTGAGTCTCGGACTGGTCTCTACTGCTATACCACTCTATTCTTTTGAGTTCACGAATTCACTGCCTTTTATAACTGCTAGGCGGCCCGCATAGAAGACACCACGTTGCACAATTAATTGTCCTCTGTTGTCCTGTTAGTTGTCACGGGAATTCCGTCCGTTGCTCAGCAACGAACATCTGTCTCTGGCTCCACAATTCCGGCTTTCAACCGTCACGTCACATTTTTAATACAAAAACAAAATCTTTGTAATAGGCCTCTATCCAGTTGAAATGAGCGGTTACTAAGAACGATAGAATTGTACTCAAATAATGTCAATAGCTTGAACGGTTTCGTCTAAAGAGTTCCAACTGTCAGATACTGCGTGATGTAGAAGGCCAGAGTAACCCACAAAACAGAGCAACACACAGGCAGGCTACCTCGTCGGTTTATAGCACAGCTCAATCGCGAAACAGGCAGGCCGGCAGGCCTACCAAAACCTATCCAAGCGGAATGTTATTTCCGAAAACACGCTTCCTGTGCAAATGCAATCGTGTCTGTTTCATTAATTCAGGCAGACAGTGGTTTCTATGGCGGGAGTCTGGTGGAGTGGGGGAGCTAGTCATATTCCACACCAAACACTGTAACACGTTCAAAAGTTACGGCTAACAATATCCTCTAGAGGTGGACCAGCACTGCTACGCTTTGTGCGTTTTGGAAAATGGGAAAAGTGTTTGTGTAGGAGAGTGATTTGTGATGGGTGCATGTGTGCTAGGCTAGACGGTCCAAGTTAGCTTATAGGATGCATGTGTGCTGTGCTATGTGTCAGGCCTCGTTGCTTTATGAAGGACATCCGATTTCAAACCTATGCGACCATAATACCCAGTTACACTTAACGGCACAGCCGGTTCTGAGGCTGAGGATGGAGACGACAGTAGCGGACAGCTAACAAGCGGTGGTTTTCCAGCCTCGGAGTGGGACTATTAGCTTAGAAACCCTTACCGATAAAACAAATCATATTACAAAGGGCACTGCTCTTGAGGGAACATGTGACTCAAGCGTACATTTTGTTCGGGAAATCTAAACACAAAAGACAACTTGGAAGAAATAGACACAGATGGGGACATTAATAAAATGGATGATAAATAGGTTCTGATTGGATTCATCTCAATCAGGTCAGGGGTCAACTGGAGGTCTCTATTAAACACTCTAATGAACCTCCGGATTCCGTTCCATGGAATCACGATATAAAGATAGGAAACAGATGTTTTGAAAATGTGGCACAGTTCAGATATCTGGGAACAACGATAACAGATCGAAACCTGATTTAGGATAAAATCAAGAGGCGATTGAACTCGGGTAATGCTTGCTAACATTCAGTCCAGAAGCTTTTGTCTTCTCGTCTTTTGTCCAAAAACATAAAAATTTGAATACACAAAGTTATAATTTTGCCTGTGGTTCTGTATGGGTGTGAAACTTGGTCTCTGACATTAAGGGAGGAACATAGACTGAGGGTGTTTGAGAACAGGGTGCTGAGGAGAATATTTTGACCGAAGAGAGATGAAATGACAGGAGGTTGGAGAAAACTGCATAATGAGGAGCTTCTTCTCCAAGTAAAATTAGAATGATCAAGTCAAGGAGGATGAGGTGGGCAGGTCATGTAGCACGAATGGGGGAGACGAGGAATGTATATAGGATATTGGTTGGAAAAGCCAGAATGAAAGAGACCACAGGGAAGACCAAGGCGTAGGTGGGTGGACAGTATTAGAATGGATCTTAGAGAGATAGGATTGGATGGTATGGATCGGATAGATCTGGCTCAGGATAGGGTCCATTGGAGGGCTCTTGTCAACACGGTGATGAACCTTCGGGTTCCATAAAATGCTGGGAAATTCTTGAGTAGCTGCAGAATTGGTGGCTCCTCCAGAAGGGCTCAGCTCCAGAAGTAAGTAAGTTAAGTTAGAATGTATAAACCAAACAGGTTCGTGTCCTCTCTCTTATCACCTTACTGACGAGGGCCGAACTTTTGCCGCCTGTCTTTCTTGAGAAGAAGGCTCTTTGATGTCGTCCTGTGGTTGTTCGTAGCGCGCTGTGTTGTTTTTAGCTTTTAATAATATTGTTGGTGTGACGGACAAGAATGAAACAAATCAAATTAGTAGAAATTGCAGTTTAATATCCAGCTTTAGCAACTGAATAAAAAGTTGAAATCGTCCCCACGAGCAAAAGATTATATACTCTAATAATGGTATAATATTTCATTTTAACTTTTGAAACACACACCGCGGATAATGAATTTTATGAGCCAAACTTTATTTTACATCCTTCACTCAGAACTGTTCCCCTGATTACACGGAAGCAGGTAGGCACTTCGCAGACTGTAGCCACTCAGGCATCTGCAATACGTCAGAAGTAAAGTCATAATAGGATCATCTTCTGCGTGTCTGTAAAGCAATTAGAGCTAATTTAAACACTTGAATGGAACAGACAGTCAGTTACTCGTCTCGTTTCGACAAGCCTGTTGTCAGATGCCAGGTATAACAAGCTGACGCGTGTATATCAAACATACATACGCACATGGCAGTCTCGGATTATGCTTGTCGCTTATGTTCGGATTGACTGCGTGATATTCTGGGTGGATAAAGCTTTGACGTCACAGCTAACGACATAAAAAAGCGAAGATTACTCCATTTGTTTCTGTGGGGGAACAAAATGTGGAAGTACATGCCCAATGCATAATGAAGAACAAGTATTTTTTTTTTTACTTTTTCCTTCATTATTTTTCCTTTTTTTTCTGTCTTTCGCTTTGTCCAATTTCTTTACTTTTCCCTCTTCTACTTCTTTACTGTGTTCTGTGTAAAAACGTAAAAATTAAAATACACAAAACCACAATTTTGACTGTAATTTTAAATGTGATTGAGAATTGGCTTCTGATGTTAAGGGAAGAACAAAGACTGGGGGTGTCTGAGAACAGGATTCGAGGAGAATATTTGAAACGAAGAGGGGCGGAAAAATAGGAGGCTAGAGAATACTGCATAATTAGAAGCTTCATAACCTGCCCTCTTAACCAAACATAATTAGACTGATCAAGCCAAGGATGATGTTTTGGGCCATCAGATTGTGAGCGTGAAAGGATGGAGGGCTGGATGCAAGGTTTTAGTGGGAATTCATATTTCTTTATTGCTAGTAGGGTGGGACTAGGTCCTTTGTACTGCGGCCACTTCTGTCCTATTGTACCAGCCCCAGATGATAAGTGAGGGTTACTGTGGAGCAATTGGTGGAATGAAGATTGTCAGGGGAAACCGAAGTACTCGGAGAAAACCTGCCCCAGCGCCACTTTGTCCACCACAAATTCCATTTGACCAGATCCTGGGATCGAACCCGGGCTGCCGCGATGGGAAGCCAGCGACTAACCGCTTGAGTTATGGCGCTGCCCCTGGGAATTCCTAAAGAAAGGACATAGAAGTAGGTCTTAGAGGAACTGGAAGGGTTGGTATGGACTGAATTCTTCTGGCGCAGGAAAGGTACCAATGTCTGTCTCTTGTGAACATGGCAATAAACCTTCGGGGTTCAATAAAATGTTATGAAGTTCTTGAGTAACTGAGCGACTTGTGGCTTCTCAATAAGGACTCGTCTCCAGGGAGTTAGTTATTTGGTTGGACTTGTTTTCTTCTCCGTTTCTGTCATACCTTTAGTGTGTTACGTTAAACGGTGTGGTCTGGTTCAGGATCGGTAGATGACGCAATGCACAGGACGCGACTTCAGTCTTCCCAGATACAACGAAAGAGAGTTCTAAGGCGGCGAATATGCAAGGATGTTAGTGGTTAAGAATGAGCAGATCACTGACGGCTGTCGTAATGCCTGATGAAGAGGAAGGAAAGGAGGATTGGAGGAGGTGTAGGAATTCCAAGATTGTCAGATAATTGTTATTTTTAAGTATCTCCTTTGAAACAAATGTTACGTATCATTCAATGAAAGATAATTAAATTTATTCCCTTGAATTCTCTCCTTGTCAGAAATGTGTCTTTAAATGTAACCGGTCATAAAGCTCGGGTTGTGCTTGGAGGAAATTTTGTCTTGATAAGTTGGTGACGTAGACAACCGCCACTTCCCCTTCACAGTCTCAGCCCCCCCCCCACCTTGCTGTAATACTCCACATCCGCTATCTTGTACGTCTTACATGTGCCTATTGAATATGAATTGGCGTTCTTGTTTCTGTTACTGTTGATAATATCGTTGCTATTGATACTATTACTATTAATACTTATATTACTACTACTGCTGCTACTATTAAATGGTGAAAAAAACGGTAAAATTATTCCTGTAACAGGCCATGGAGGCCCATAGGATTGTGAGACATTGAGGCTCCCACATCTTCTAGACAATCGGCTCACAGATGGCGGTAAAGTTGTCAGCCTTACGCACCGGCCGACCTTTATCCCCAGGATGATTCCTAGTACTCATTTCTGTTAGAGGCCGAGTCGACTCCAGGGCCATAATGCGAATGGAATGGATAGGCAAACTGAAGAAAAAATCCACCTCATCGGGATTCGAACCCGCGACCATCCTACTAGTAGCATAGGTCCTGAACCAACTGCGCTACTGCGTACCCCCAATAAAATTTACTATTAGTATTAAATTTTGTTGTGTACGCGGGTTCAAACCCGGCTGAGGTCGTGGAATTTTTAAGGGCGGAAAAATTCAGGGAACAAGTCCTCCGGGAGGGACTTAAGCCGTGGGTCCCGTGTCGTAGATTTACGCCACGTAAAAGATCCTCATATCTCTAGGAGACCTCTGAGCAAAATTAGGCAAAAAGTTTCCCGCCCAAGCAGTTTCCAATGCCTCTGGTAGATGGGGGAAGTATCAGGTACCGAGGGCCGACCTCGTTGACTGAACGGGGCTGATAGCACGCACCAGTACCGGTAGGGTATGGCGACTGGTAGAATGTCAAAGGGGGACGTACAATAGATCAACAACTGGTCGCGGTGCATGGGGAAACCCACCCCCTCCAATAATAATAATAATAATAATAATAAGTTTTGTTGTCTGTCCAAAATATTAGAGCGTATGTTATTCTAACGTGTACAATATGAGTAATTCGGAACAGTGTACTTTTGGGTGTGTTGTACTACTATACTATGGAGCCTTAACAAAGTTCAACATTTAGAATTGAAATACGAATTCAGAGTGACGAGAGAGAGCCAGCACTATTTCGATCTGAGACACGACATGCATCCAACCTGTAATTTGGATGTTACCACTTCCAGTCCAACGTATCTTGCCAAATAAAATGTAACATCAGATATTCTTTCTTTTATGTGTTTTGGTGACGTCACTTCGAGGAGTGCCTATGATCCATAAACAAAGTCTAATTGGCTTAGATAGGGTGAACTAGGGAGCCATAACCTTGCTGACAGAAGATATGAGAGTTAAGAGAAAACAATATATAGCTAAGGTAAAACTATCCCTACAAAAGTCAGTGGACGCCCAGAGGGTTGTGAGGCGTCGAGTTTCCGACATTTTCTATACAATTGGCTCACAGATGACGGCGAGGTGAAAAACACTACACAGTAGTCTGGAATGGGATCCACTCAGCCTCATGAGGATAACTGAGGAGCTATTTCCAGGAAATAGCGGCTCCCGTCTAGAAAACCGAGATTAACGGCAGTGGATTCGTTGCGCTATCCGCTAAAGTTGTCACTAACTTCGCCGACAAGCGGCGGGCTCACGGTAGGTAAAGTTAGTTTGCAGACTACAGGCCATGGAGTTTGTTTTGGGTAATATATAGTTCCTAAATAGATAAAACTAATCTTCGCTTTTCATTACGTTGGACTTGTGTTGAGCAATGTTTTCTCAAACATTTCTAACTTTTGTTATTTCTTCAAAGTTAGATACCGAGCTTCATTGCAATGCAAGATAACAGGGTAAATTATTGCTATAACGATTTCTTAAGAGTTTCGGAAAGTAGACGGAATGATAGCAAATTGCTAACTGAAAAAAAAAATACATATTGGAGTTCCAGGTTGTATAAAAGTAGCGGAATTTCTTTACTCTCTGGTCTACTGTCAGCTTCTCGCGACTAATCTGTTAGTTATGTCTTGTAATTGCGCTGTGCCTCTGTAAACGATGTGGTATTCTAGAGTTATGTCTTATGCGAGGTAACGTCGTTTATTTCGTTGACAATCAAATCCCACGATCTAGATTTCCATCGTCAAGATTACGCGCCCCGTGCGCATGCGTTCTCCATACACGTGCCTCACTATTATCGCGTCTCTTTCACCTTACCTGTCACTGCTTCTCAAGAGCACTGCTTGGCTGAAACTTCAACTGAGAGCTCGACTAGGAAATACTGTGACTTCTGTTCTAAGAAGTAATTGGGTTTGTCGCTGCTCCCCGACCAAGTACATGGATATTACACATCGCCTTATCTCTATCTAAAAACCGCCCTATTTATTTTTCAAAACAGATCGTTTCGGAGACTGGACTTTTAACTCTCACAGATGGTTTGTGCTGTGTTTGATTTATGTACCCCTTCTTGAAACTGGCAAAGATGTCCGAAGATAGGACCTAGCTCTATCTATTGGGCCCAACTGAGTAGGTTTTACCTGAAGACGGAGACAGAATCCAGTCTCCGAAACGTTGTCAGGGCGATTTTTAGTTAGAAACAAGAAAATGGATATTGTCCAAGAACATAATATATATAGCAATGTACCATCGTCACAAACTTTTGGATCTTGGTTAGAATATCGCCTACCGCGTAGAGATATTTTGGGTTCCCGGTAGCTGAGGGGTTCAGATCGAAATGGTATGAAACTTGTAGGCCATTTTCAATTCGTTAATTCTTTTGGGTATTAGTTGCTTTCTGCCTTTTGGTTGTTTGTTAATATTGTATTTTTCGGTGTTAATGTATATATCACCTTGCCCTGAAACGAGCTGCATTGGTATATTTTATTTTGTTGAAATGTAATGTATATATTTAATAAAAAGCTAATAAGCGAGGGTGTTTTAGATGCGTTTTGGAACTCGTCATATTTTATTATTTACCACCCCCTCTTAATCAGCCCTCGGTTAGCTAAGCTCTCGTCAAAGTTAATGTAAGCGACCGAGGAAAGGCACGTCGGAAGTGCAGTGTATCCAACTTTACGAAAACTATTCAACATATTCCATGTATTTCTCTTATTGCCTATTTGTTTATATCGTAACGTCTGTCTTCTTTCGGATCACTTATATTCTCTCTCTTAATACCCACTTAAGGTCTTGATGTCGGCTAATCGTACTGTTACAGCGCTATGTCCTTCTGGCGTGTTGTCGCTGCCGTCACTTGAGCTAACTTTTCGTCTCACAGTACACACTCTTTCACGTCTTTGCACATGCTCGCTCTACGCCAACTGAGTAGCCATAGTCAGACTCAAATGCACTCTCGAGAACTGCACAACACTACAGGCGAAGTCATCCTGTATATATACTGCCGGCAGCACGGGCTAGGCCGTTCGGGAACAATCCAAAAGACTAACAAGGGGTGGGGGGTGAAGTTTAGAATTACCCAAAAAGAGAAGTACACGCTTAACCTCCCTCCCCAGTCTCGGGGCACGAGATAATAGATACCTAAGAATTCTTCTAGATCATCATGTTGATATACATATAGGCATATTTCTGATTGAAAGTTTCCAAGATTTAGAATCGATGCGTCGACAGATTACTTGTTCTTTCAGAATCAGACCTAGTATTACGTGTCTCCTTCATGGATAAAGAACAATTGAAGGCGCTGAAAGAATAGAAAGATTGTGATATAAATAGAGACTCTAGTTTTTCTTTCCTTGTCACTACAGCCCCAATGGGCCTAGGCCTACCTCCATGAACTTCTCCGTTCACTTCGGTTTTTCTAGATCTTACACATTTGGTAGGTCTCCTTGGGTGGGTGATCAGCTCGTCGCAAGACCTCTACCTGTACACAAACACAGAAAAACGCACACACACACAAACTAAACATTAACCCCTGAGTGGGATTCGAACCCACGATCCCGGTTTCCAAGCGAGCGAAGACAGTACATGCCTTAGACCACTCGGCTACCGTGACCGGCAGAGGCTCTTGTATTTACACGAATTCAAGCTTTGATGCCATAGACTTCTTGAATATATCGGCGACCATTAGCGTCCTTATGTGGAGTTAAGGCTAGGATATTTCGTCCAGAGAAATGATGGACTGCAATTAGTAACCCTTAACGCTTTGTCCTGAACAACTTAATGCATAGAGTGATTCTTGTTTCATACGACGCATGGGTGTTGGAGCGTGACATCTTCATTTTCGAACCCTCAGGGTCATCTTTTGTTGACAGTCGAGGTGCCTATACTGTGAATTCATATCCATGCGTTAGCGCTTCGTTTACTTTGCCCTTCTATGAAATTGTAGTAGACTCTTCTGTGTTGTGCGCCGTTGGTTCTCACTTTCCGACTTTCCGTGTGTGTTACCACACGTCGTCTTGATCGGTGTAATAATTATTTACGAACAGAAAAGTTTGTGTCCCTAAAATATTAGGATGGCATCCCCGGCGTTCTTTGGTGGTTGCGTGTTACATGCTTGTGAGCTCAAGCACACAGAGAGCCTCTTATAACTGCCTTCTCTTTCTCCTGACCAATGCACTTCACTTGGACTGCTCAGTGTAGAATGTCATGATCTCCCTTCTCCGTCCTTTCTTGTTCTTGTAGGCAATTGGCTCTATGAGTGGCAAATTGCCTACCTTGACGATCATATTTCGAAGTATAACTATTCATTACGCCTGTATGACTACGGCGCCAGATACAGGTTTGTGGCCAGCTTCACGCTCCTGACGCTTCACCCTAGGGGTAAGAGTCCCGGGTGTCCACTGGATAAGAGGCTGATGAGCTGTCTGGACAACACAGATAAGAACAAATCCCCTTCCCCTTCCTAGAATCGAATTCCAATTGTCCATTTCATAACTTAATATCCATACCGACTGAACTCTCCTGGCGCTGAGAGGAACAAATTTGTACAAAGCAGTGTCCTTGACATGGTAACATACTATTCAAGAATTAACTGCTTCAGGAAAAAACTCAATCAGTAAAGTGACTCTGCACTGGACGACCGGTGATGATTCCAGTCAGGAACTGAACTTCTTCTATTCTGCAGTAAGTCCCCGCCATTTCTGGGGCCTACCCGGTCTAATGTTGTAACTGGATCAGGAGCTGCCTCCAGGGACTGTTGGATAGTGAAACTGACCACCTTCATCTAGTACAGAGATGAAGAATAAGAGGAAATACCTCCATCCTCCCCACGTCTTTCGGTGCGTTGCTTGGGTGTAATGGTATCCTGGCTATATATATACACGTATATTGTCAAGTGTTTATGGCTCCGTGACTAATAATAATAGGTTTTTGGATTGGATGATTGGATTTATTGACGCCTTCTTTGACAATCTCCCTTGATCACAATCAACTACAATAGCTTACCATAAATAACTGCCTGAGACTAGCTGCATTCTGCCTGCACTACGACTGTCTTCTCTTCTACTGTGACTGACTTGCGAGTGACTTCGATCTTGGTTGTCCTTTCTACGGCGACTCCTCATGTACGAATGAATGCGTTCTCAAGACAAAGTCATATTGCGACTGACAGTCAGTCAGTCAGTCAGTAAGTAAGCCTTATTTATTACTGTTTGACAGTTACGATCTTGATTTTGTGTGGCGCCCTCTATGACGAGAGGACGGTTCTGTCTTTTGTATATGTTCCTAGGAAGTGTTTGTTACTTGCTCGTAACAACACTCTGGTTTCCAAGAGTCTACGACTTCCACTTGCGTATCCATGGACGCGTCTGTTGTTTTCACAGAAAATATCTGGTTTCCAAGAGACTACAACTTCCACTTGCCTATCCATGGACACGTTTCTTTAACACCCAGCGATGGTTTGTGTCCAAGCATCTCATCTCCACGGAAAGGTGTTTGTCCATTCGTTTCCTAGAAACGGGCTATATATCACAATAATCTCTCTGTGTTAAATCAAATGACAATAAAACGGATGCTTCCTTCAGTCCTGTTAGAGGAACGTGAGTTTCTTCGCCGCGTGAGGACGCTTGCTGTTCAATGTCCTTCACATTTGGAACACACTGTACTTGGCATATCGCAGACATGTGATATCAAGTTAAAAGCGACTAAATTGTTCGTATTGCATGCAGTTAGCTATAACAGGGATATTCGTGAGCACAAATTCCCATCACATAGCTGTGCATCATGGATGGCTGGACGGACAGAACTCTGTGCTGAAATGGTAAACATGAAATTCACTCACTCTGCTGTACAAATACTGGCAGCCAGGCTGATGGCCGGCTGCCCGGCTGGCGGCATGATTGGTTCCAGTTTGGTACTGCAGGGGTGATGAGAAAAGGGATGGTTTTGGGGCATGAGGGGGGTTGTATAGAGGGAGGATGAGGGATGAGTGATGGGTATAGAGGGAGTGAGACAGACATGAACATTCGCAATATTGAAACTGTGTACAGTGGCTGGCTGAACAACAGTAACGGGTCTATATGTATATATATATATATGTTATCACACACATATATGAGGCAAGTACGCTGCCTGTCTGTCTGTTTTGCTGTCACGAATATTAGCATGGACCAATGACAAGCTACGAACGAGCAGCGCTCATCAAACCCTGCTTCCGTTACTGATGGCAAAACCCCTTCTCATCCTCTTCCATCGTCTGTCTGTTCTATCATAAGGGTGGTTGATTTCAACTGATTGAATCCAACTCACCCCATCTCAAACCAAAATATCCTCATTGTATCGAGTTGTGACTAGACACCGGAAACACAGATCCATGTTCTCACCCCTGGCATTTGGCCACAATTATGGCGTTCACTTCAAAACGCAAAGTCCATGGAGAAATCCTTAGCTGGACGAATCAATTCTGTACAGGTCCTGACGAGCAGAGATTGCTGTGCTTCTGCGGTTATAGCTTATGAACATTCTACTCAACTTTGGCCTGCACAGGCATGTCCCACGCAGAAATCCTGTGGGACACAGTCTTGTGTTCCACGCACCACAAGATCTTAGAATGCGGGAAGAAGTCCTAAGGTCTGTCATCTACTTATGTATGTTTCTCGATTTGTGTATGCAGAAAGGGGTAAAAAGAAAGGTAAATCATTCCCTGTGGAGGCCCATCGGATTGTGAGACGTCGAAGATCCCACGTTCTCTAGACATCCTACCCACAGATGGCCGTGAGGTTGTCAGCATTACGCTCCGGCCGCTCTTTACTCCCACGAAGATTCCTGGTACTCGTTTCTATTAGGGGCTCAGTTGACCCCAAGACTACGGTGTGGCTGGAAGGATTAGATCAATTGAAACTTCAATGACCCCATCGAGAATCGAATCCCTGACCTTCATGCTTATAGCATAATGCCTTAACCAACTACGCTACCGCGTGCTTCCATAAAAAAGGGGAACACGAGGAAAAGAAATAAGGAAATTTAATACTCTCAGAAGTGGTGGCTCCGTAAGTGACTGGCTATGATTGGGATGATCAGGGGTTCTATTTCCTGCAATGGCACAGATTACAAAGCCCTTTTGGGTCCTAGCCAGCAGCCGATGGAAAGTGTAACGGAAGCTGGGGATAAAGCAGCTGCAGCGTGACGCAGACCACACACCTACCTACAGTACCAAGGTTGCAAATAGTAGAGCTTCACGTCCATTTTTCCATATTTTTCTTGGATGCTGCTCGAAAAGAAGTCGGACAGTTGTTTCATAACATGAAATTTTCCAATTAGTCCTATCCAGTATTTTTATGGGCTTGGATTATTAACTAGGTTTGTCGCATAAAATTTCTGCATCCTTTTCTATCTTAGTTTCAGGTCTGTACATGTCTTGTCACAATTTTTATTGCACACTTTCATGTTATCTCTCATTGACAAAATCTGGTCTCATGAATTTATATAACTGTAGTTATACTCATTAACGGCACTCGGTAACCGAGTGTTGTTCATAGAGGACCCGACATAGTAGTTGTCTCCCCCGTCCCCTCACCGGCGGACGGAAACAGATCCAGTTACTGGAACGTTGTGTTCTTTAGCTTGTTTTTTTTTAGAATACCGATTGATGGACAAGCTCTAAAAACCCACAAATTTCGAAGCACAAGTAAGTTTTTCTTTCTTGGCGCTACAGCCCCAGTGGGCCTAGGACTACCTCCATGAACTTCTCCGTTCACTTCGATTTTTCTAGATCTTACACATTCGGTAGGACTCCTTGGGCGGGTGATCAGCTCGTCGCAAGGCCTCTACTTGTACACAAACACAGAAAAACGCACGCACGAACTAAACATCAATTCCCTGAGTGGGATTCGAACCCACGATCCCTGTTTCCTGTACATGCCTTAGACCGCTCGGCTACCATGACCGACAGCGCAACTAAGTATCTCCCTTATTTTTAATATACTTGACGCATTAATTTGGTAATTAGATGGATTCTTCCCACATAATTTGTAAACGGGAATAGTTGCAATGCAAATGATTGGAATTTCATTAAAAGTACGTTTGCTGGTACGCTAATCGACTCGTGCTACGAGGACTTTCCAGGATTCCTATACTCTTGTGTCACGCTGCAATAGTCAGGTCAAGTCGAAGAGAGCCGTGAGTCTCCTCTAACAACATCGCATCTTGTGAGTCAGGCTCGTTTCGACTCGTCTGTATTCGATCCTCCTAGTGAGCCACCATCTTAAACTTTAAAAGTTTTCAAGGGTGAATTTAATTATTATATAGCTCCCATATGTCGCTCTTCATCGCAAGTCCATATGCAGTGACGTCAAGAGGGATGTTCAAATAGGAAACATGCACGATGCACTCCATCTGCAGTTGTCCCAGCAACAACTTCCCTCTTATCTCTCATATCTTCTTATTGCAAGTGCTGTGGTAATGATTCCACAATGACCGCCTCCACTGAGCACGGGTTTTATTCATGGATCGGATAACTTCGAGTCCATCTCTGCAGTTCTTAACAATTTCTTATACACGGGCAGGAAAACTTTTTAAGAGGAACGGAGCCTGCGAGAGGAAATGATATTCTACAAACATAATTCCACATTGCTGGCTCATTTAAATGTGTTCCTCAACGACGACTCTCATAACACTCAAATCGATCATTGCAAATCAGTATCACGAGTGGAGGCATATCATCTGTGTCTCCGTTTCCAAGGATTTGCGGTTTCTAACACGCCTCCGTCTCCCTTATTATGAAGGGTGTAACTTCCGACCCCACACCTCCGTGTCTTTTTCCTTACAAGTAGACCAGTCACTGCTTTAATCACTGTAAAACTAGAAGACAAAGTATTAATGGCCTGCTGTTTAATTGTAACGGGCCATGGAGACCCATAAGGTTGTGAAACGTCAGGACTCCCACATCTTCTGTAGAAAATAGGCTCACAGATGGCGGTGAGTTTGTCAGCCTTATCCCCCCGGCCGTCCTTTACTCATGTCTGTTAGAGGCTGAATCGAACCCAGGGCCATAGTTTTGCTGGAAGGATTAGGTCAATTGAAAAAAGAAAATTACTTCTTGGGGATTCTAACCCGCAACCTTCCGGCTTGTAGTACAGTGCCTCAACCAACTACGCTACCCAGTACCCTACGCTGTTTAATGGTGATGAGAAAAAAAATGAAAAAAATATTTTGCTTTCAAAACAATACATTTCTATTTCTGCTTATATAAACTGTATCTGCGTGTGTGTCCTCCATCTTTGAGCCGATTGTCTATATAATGTTGGAGCCTCAACTTATCACAACCCTATGGGCCTTCACGGCTTTGTACAGGGATAGCTTTAAAAAGGTGGACACAGCGATCTGTAGCCCACCCCTTCGGGAACAGTGGATAAACTACTCTGTCAGACGCACGTTTTTGTTCGACATTGAAGTCCGTTATATTGTTTCACTCGTGATAATAGGGAAATTATGTTAAAAGCATACCAGATATATATTTTGCTGGAAACGAATATTTTATTGTGTCTTAGAGACTCGTTACTAAGATTTGACTCTGTCCACAGTGGCCGTTGCTAGATAACGCCCGCTACATACTACATGCAAGCAACGATAGAGGTACTCTATTTTCTATATTGTGCTGGTAGTACTGCGGTGTAGTATCATTAGCTGTCAGCGTCGTCAGGAGATCTGAATCTGTCCGTGATGTCTAAAGACCCATCTAGCTCTGAAATGATGGTAATGCCACTAGAATTTTTAAAAACTGAAAAAAAATATATATATATATATATATATATAACATTATTACTAGACCAGAATCGACTTAGACTTTGGAGGCCGGAATAGAAGTTCAGTTACATTGCACTGCAAGGAAAACTGCGATAAGGGTAGCTCAGTGAAGAGATATTTCAGAGTGACTTTCCATATTTCTAAGGCATTTCCGTCCCTCATACAGTTATTTTTGAATCAGTCACAGAGGAAGTAACAGGAAGCTCAAGAAAGTGCATAATGAGAAGCTTCATAGTTTATAATGTCCACCAATATTTTAGGATGATGGGAATGAGAACAGTAAGATGAGACGAACGTGTAACTTGCATGGATACGCGAGGTATGTACAGAAGCTTAGTAGCAAAACATGAAGGAGAAAACTCACTTCAAACATCTAGGCATTGAAGAGATTATAATATTAAAAAGGCTCATAAATATATAGGTTATAATGATATGGACTGAACTGACCTGGCTCAGAAGAGGTTAGATTGATGAGATGTCCTGTAAAACATGTATGGAATTTCTTGACTAGCTTAACAACTTTTAGCTTATCCGGAAGAACTCTGTTTCATGGACTTAGTTGCGGACCTGTGTTGTCTGTTATGCCCTACTACACTCATAGATAAATCTATACTGCCAGCTTCGAATGATTTCTAACATGTGCATATAGGGTGAAAGCTATGCTATTGAAGCAGTTTTCTCCACCTCATTCGTTGCATTGTTTTCAGGTTTCTGACAAAGTAGAAGCTAAACAATGGTGAATAGTTTTAGTATGATATTTAGCGTGCTACAGAACCATAGCTGTGGAAGGGACAGGTTAACAGCATAAGTAATAGGTTGCGTGGACAAGATGTCAGATGAGGGAGGAAAGCTTACGCGATTTAATTCGAGGAGTCGCTTCGTGACATGTAAGCACGCCTGTAATAACACATTACAGTGGTACAGTCACACGCTTGTGTGAGAGAGAGTCTTTATTATGGCAGCCAGCAGCCAGGTGCACACGACATGAGCGAAAATAAAGAAAGAAAGAAAGAATGTGGGAAAGAGAGAAAGAAAAAAGAAAATACAGGAATAGAGGGCTGGAGAAATGAATGAAGAGAAAAGGCTGAAGAAATATTGAGAGAAACAAAGAAAATGCAGGAAAGAAACTAAAGGAATGAAGAGAGAAACCGAATGAAGACAAGAGGAATATGAAAGAAAGAATAAAGGAAGTTAAAGACAAGTCTCAGTTCTGAAGCAGAAGCTCCAGAAATTCATCGGCCTCGAGCTACGCCGAGTCCACCGACGCAACAACAAATCCCAGGTCCCACGTATCAGTAAGTAACGAACAAAATTCACATTTCAACTCCCTTGTTTCTTAAAGCATAGGTTCTCTTACCTGTAAACGGGTACTTTGCTTTACAGTTTCTGTTTAATAAGCCGACAAGTTTGGATGAAACACTTCGCTTCCTCATCAGTGGCCTCCAATCGTATATCCAGTTTCCATGTTTTTTTTGTTTTTTTTTTTCTTGGCACAACAGTCCCAGTGGGCCTAGGCGTACCTCCATGAACTTCTCCGTTCACTTCGGTTTTTCTAGATCTTACACATTCGGTAGGACTCCTTGGGCGGGTGATCAACTCGTCGCTAGGCCTCTACCTGTACATAAACACAGAAAAACGCACACACACAAACTAAACATCCATGCCCTGAATGGGATCCGAACCCACGATCCCGGCTTCCAAGCGAACGAAGACAGTGCATGCCTTAGACCGCTCGGCTACTGTGACCGGCAGTGTATAAGAATAATATATAAGAATTCAGTTCGTACCTCACAGGAAACAGATCCGAACCCACGATCCCGGTTTCCAAGCGAGCGAAGACAGTACATGCCTTAGACCGCTCGGCTAC
>NW_019720711.1:2256580-2258284 GCF_002891405.2 Cryptotermes secundus | reverse complement strand
TGCAATATTCTGGCACCTCGCAGCAAAGGTGTGCCGATCGCAAAGAGCCGTGTCTTCGGCCAGAAACTATTCGCCACATTTCAGTTATGCTCTCAAAGCAGACTCTCTGGTGGAGAGTTTGATCGTCCGCTAGGATTCTTTACTTCCTTGCTTAAAATTTGCTTCATATTAAATAGACTAGTTAATGCTCCCTGGTACGTATCAAACGCTACTTTACACAATGATCTAAGCATACCATATGTAACAGAATTCATCAGAGCATACGCGGAGAAACACAAAAACCGGACTACTCAAAACAACAACCAACTAATAAGAAACCTCTTCAACCAACAATAGAAAGAAGACTAAATAGAATGTGGCCAGAGGATCTCATTAGATAATCACCAGAGAATCATCGGAGGATGATACCTGCTTCAATATTACACACAACCGTCCTTTTTACTGATTACTCTATTTATGTATATTAAGTAGATTGTAAAATTATTTCAAAATTAAAAAAAAAATATATATATTAAATAACCACTTAACCGTTTTTTGTATCCCCAAATATTTTTCCATAAAAAGAATTTGTAAAAGATTTCTCTTTCTTTTCTTTCATTCTTTTTTTTTCTTTACCTCATCTATTTCATTCATGACAGCAGTACTACGCGTATATAGCAAAGCGTTATTTAATCTCTGGCAAACTCAGAACTTGTGCCATGAGCTGTGATTATATGTCAATCTCTTGCTCTGCTAGCAGGATCTCTATTGATGATTGCATATTTCTGTCCGTATTTTCACGTTTCCCTTTTCTGACATTTATTTTGCGTGTTTATTATTACTACGTACATTGATCCACCCTCGAAACAAGGGGGAAGGGGGGTTAAGCTTGTCGCCGTCCCTGCGAAGAGTACACCTGCCCACAGCTGCGAGTAAGACCATTTTGTCATAAAACTGTAATTTGCGGTGCTGGCATGTCTTTTGCCGATTCCAGTAGTTTCGCATTCTGGACACAAGCTAGGATCGGCGGCTCTAAGATTTCGAGTTCTGTGACGTAAGTCTTTCTTGTGTAAAGATGGAGACTGTCTGTGCCTAGTCTCCGAAGGAGTTCCCTCCTCACTGTTTGTAAAAACAAAGGGACATGATTTCGGATCTAGACGTCTTCTTGCGCTACACAAAATGCAACGTGAACTGTGCAAAACATATGCAGATGCTTATCTTTCAGCGCGATTAAAAATTATACGGCAATTATAACACTCTTATCGGCTACCGAACTTTAGTGTAAACCTACACGAAATACACGTAGTTCTCGTCATATTTGTATGGGCTCGCTGCACAGTGTGCATGCAGACAACTTGTCTTTCTGTCCGCCCGGATATTTCAAGCCTATAACAGCTGGACCGGTTTTGGTGAAAATGATATGACGTTCACACCGAGCTAACCCGCTCAGGAGGTAACGCTTGTGGTTCATATTCCGACAGGCTCGAACCTCAGGTGAGTGTTCGGTTACCCTCACTGAGGGCTGCGCCATAGCTCAAGCGGTTAGTCGCTGGCTTTCGGCCCGGGTTCCATCCCGGGTCTGGTCAAGTGGGATTTGTGGTGGACAAAGTGGCGCCGGGGAAGGTTTTCTCCAAGTACTTCGGTTTCCCCCTACCAATCTTCGTTCCACCAATTGCTCCACAATCACCCTCACCTATCATCTGGGGCTGGTACAATAGGCCAGAA
>NW_019720711.1:2094716-2255043 GCF_002891405.2 Cryptotermes secundus | reverse complement strand
GTGTTGCAACTCCTGCCCGCGACTGCATTCGTTCTGCGGTGGCATGACTCACGGCAAATTGCAGCCGCGGCGCGCACTTGATTGTACGCACTGTAGAACTGAATTATATAAAATATTCGAGAAAGAAATATCTAGTCGAATTGAGAACTAAAACTTCCTTAACATCATCATTTATAAGTTGTTATGTAACCCAATAATATTTATCTGTGTAGGACTTGCCTGTGCTACCAAGAAACCGAATTGTCGCTGGATCTAACAAGAGTTCTAGGTTGCAGTTACCATTTTAATTACTCCAGACTTCCTTACGAAAAGAACCTCTAAGAACTTACATGTGAACCTATGTTTTCTGCTGATTCAAACTGGCAGTTAACAGCAAACTCATTGCAGTCGTAATATTATTTGTTCGAAAGTTAACGTCGTCCTGATGTCGGGAAGCGTGTATGTTTTGCTACCAGATTCGTCAACACTGCAGGATTATGCTTTAAACTTAACTTTGCAGTCATAACAGGGTAAGCTCGGACACGCTTCAGCGTCGTCTTGGTTGGCCGTGTTGATACGTGTATATTATTTTGTTCACGATGTTGAAGATATGGTCATAAAAATTCGTTAAAATCTCTACCTACTTTCTGCACAAAAAGTTAGATTGGTTTCCAGCATTTAGTCCTACCTTTACAGACATATATGTTACTGGCAGATGAAAGGTAATATTGAAATCACTTTAATTGTTTCTTGCATCCTGTTGTGTATTTAACCAATATTAGAGTCAGTTTTACCGACCACACAACATATTTTTATTATTATTACACTACATCTTTCGACCTCGAGAGGTCCCTGAATAACAAGTGAAAGTGAAAGCATAACTAGTGATCTGAATCGAAATTCGATTCACAAATTTTAAATTATAATTTTGACATTTAGAATAATATTTTAACTTGTGTTTTGTGAGAGGAGCTTGATATATTATTGAGCGTGGACCTGAATAAGATACAGGATCTAATAAGTGAAAAGACGAATGTGATTGCATGTAATTATACAGCTGTGTTCGTACACCTGAGGATGAACTCTCGAGGTCGAAACATGTAGTGTAATAATAATAAAAATATGTTGTTTGGTCGGTAAAATTGACTCTAATATTGGTAATATTGAAATGCAGCGCCATAGCTCAAGCGGTTAGTTGCTGGCTTCCCACCGCGGCGGCCCGGGTTCTATCCCGGGTCTGATCAAGTGGGATTTGTGGTGGACAAAATGGCGCTGGGGAAGGTTTTCTTCGAGTACTTCGGTTTCCCCTGCCAATCTTCATTCCATCAATTGCTCCACAATCACCCTCACCTATCATCTGGGGCTGGTACAATAGGGCAGAAGTGGCCTGAATGCAAGGGACACAGTCCCACCCCACTAACAATAAAAAAAAGTATACTCATGGAGCTGAGCCCTTCTGGAGGAGCTGCCAATTCTCCAGCTACTCAAGAATTTCACAGCATTTTATGAAACCTGAAGGTTCATTTCCGTGTTCACAAGAGCCCTCCACTGGTCCCTATCCTGAGCCAGATATATCCAATCCATACCACCTCATCCTATCTTTCTAAGATCGATTTTAATATTGTCCATCGACCTACGCCTTGGTCTTCCCAGTGGTCTCTTTCCTTCTGGCTTTCCCACCAATATCCTATACGCATTTCTCCTCTCCCCATTCGTGCTACATGCCCTGCCCACCTCATCCTCCTTGAATTGATCATTCTAATTATACTTGGAGAAGAGTACAAGTTATGAAGCTCCTCATTGTGCATTTTTCCCCAACCTCCTGTCACTTCATCCCTCTTTGGTCCAAATATTCTCCTCAACCCCCTGTTCTCAAACACCCTCAGTCTATGTTCCTCCCTTAATGTCAGAGACCAAGTTTGACACCCATACAGAACCACAGGCAAAATTATAATTTTGTGTATTCTAATTTTTATGTTTTTGGACAGCAGACGAGAAGAAAAAAGGTTCTGGACTGAATGGTAGCAAGCATTACCCGAGTTCAATCTCCTCTCAATTTCCTCCTGAATCAGGGTTCGAACTGTTATCGTTGTTCCCAAATATCTGAACTGAGCCACATTTTCAAAATATCTGTTTCCTATCTTTGTGTCATGATTTTACCCTGCATTTTGGTGACGAGACAGCAACATATACTTAGTTTTCTCTGTGTTTACTTCTAGACCAACCTCTTTACTTGCGTCAGTTAAAACTTAGATGGACAGTACGTTTAATGTTCGTATGCATGCGGGAAGGGTAATGATTGCGTAGTTTATCCAGAAAACCTCACAGTAAAATGAGACTTGGGAGGCACAGGCAAGTAAGGAAGGATACTCTAAGAATTTAAGTAAGAATGCTGTGCTTTCTAGAGGGGGATGGATCAGGTATAGTGCATAACAATTTTCCCTTCAGAATGTATGTTTCGAATATCGACAGAGTTCGCCCGAGCTGCTTTGTATAAATTTCTAGACAATGCATTAAAATAGGTCTTTACTATTTCTATCAACTTACAGCAGAGAATCGAATTACTGTCCCAATGGACTATCTCAACAGGCCTATCAGAAACTATGTAAGGGTTAGCTACTAGATATATTGGCGGTCCAGAGAGGCTGCCGAGAAAAATTCTGTACTCAAATAATCGTACATGTTATATTACATTGGTGTGATGTTTCATCTGTCACTATAAGCGAAGAACAAAGGCGGAAGGTGTTTGAGGAGAAAATGCTGACTAAAATATTTGGCCCTAAGAGAGAGAATGTAACAAGAGAACAGATACAATTGCACAGCGCGGAGATTCATACTTTGTGTATTCTTCATTAAATATTGTTAAGTTTATAATATATAGGCGAATGATAAGGAAGAGCATGTAGCACAAATTTGAAGCACGATAAATATGCCTATCAGTTTAGTGGGAAATCTATAAGGGAAGAAACAGTCTGGGAGTCTGAGGCGTTGATGAGAGGATTATATTGTAGCACGCATATCCGTTGCTAATTAATGACTCTGCAAACAACGCCCGTTGTTAATCAACAGATTTCTGACAAGTGCCAAGGAACTAACTGCGGAGCGGTGTTCTCTATGCGGTCCGTACGACAGCTGCATGATGCAACAATAGAAGAACTGTTGGAAAAGGTGATTTCTGTGCGAGCTGTGTAGAGGTGTTATAAGCAGGGCAAGTCTATAATTCAGTTAGTTTTGAGATACTCGCCAACCAGTAAGGGCGTGAACATGATAGTTGAGGGATCTATGGCATTGGCCGCCTTTACCAGACAACGCTAAATGAAGACACAGCAGACTGAGAAGGCACAGTACGTGTTATAATGAACTGCTGAGTGCGTAAATAACAGATAACACTATAGTTACGCGTAATTACTCTCTGTAAGTGTTCAATAAATACAATTACAAATCCAAACAATGTCTGTAGTCACATTCTATCACGTGACAATATTAAAATCGATACTGTGAAAATAGGAAGTGAGGATTTGTGTTAAATGTATGTGGCTCAGATTACCATCCGTTGTTGGGCTTTCGTAAATGGGAGGCAATGAACTTCCGGGTTCCATGAAAGGAAAGGAATTGTGACTCTTTTTTTTATTATTTTCCTTTGGCACTACAGCCCCAGTGGGCCTAGGCCTACCTCCATAAACTCCGTTCACTTCCGTTTTTCTAGATCTTACACATACGGTAGGACTCCTTGGGCGGGTGATCAGCTCATCGCAAGGCCTCTACCCGTACACAAACACAGAAAAACGCACACAAACATCCATGCCCTGAATGGGATTCGAACCCACGATCCCTGCTTCCGAGCGAGCGAAGACAGTACATGCCTTAGACCGCTCGGCTACCGTGACCGGCAGTGTATAAGAATAATATATAAGAATTCAGTTCGTACCTCACAGGAAACATCCGAACCCACGATCCCTGCTTCCGAGCGAGCGAAGACAGTACATGCCTTAGACCGCTCGGCTACCGTGACCGGTTGTGACTCTTTTAGCGACCATAAATGTCTCTACTCTATGAAATTAATTATTGTGACTGACTTGATATGGAATATTAGCTCACGTTTAAGAAAATATTGGAACTCGCTGAAACCCGTGGAATAATAAGTGATGTTGGTATAAAAGTAAATTTAAAAAGTTATGCATCGGAGAACCCGAGGGTCAAGTATGGAAACGACTGGCTCGCTTTTCCCTGATTCAAAATTCCATATTCCTCAACATGTCGACCTTGTGATTATAAAACAGAGACCAACATCGCGCATGCGTAAACGCAACTCAACCATAAAGGATTACAGTTTGTAATTTTCTAAATGGAATATCCTTCGAAAATTTATTGAAATGATTGGAAAAGCCACTGTTGTTAAAACATCCCCTACCAACTCTTCTCTCCCCTCCCATTCCTATACGAGGGGCGGCGGTTTTAAAGTCATGAAATATCGTACTTTGAAGCGCAGGGTGTTTGGAATTCGAATATTGCTGCTGCTAGTTGCTTCTGCCCCTGTTAGTTCGCCTTGTTGCAATGCATCAGCATACATCAACAGTATGTAAATCAGTCTGGTTATCTCCTATGCATATACACAGAAGCCACTGTAATGGAACTACCAGGAAGAGGGGGGGGGGTGAGAGTGGGAGAATTTAAACGACAAAGTGAGATAGAGGAAGGTGGATAGTATATGCAGAGAGAAAGAGACGGAATAAAGCATGACCGCTTGGGTCGCATTACCTGCCTAGCTTAATACACACACACATCAATATTCATAAAGGGGGCGTGGTTGGGGGTTCTGGGGTTGGGTCCAGGAGCAGCATGGTGCTAATGAAGTGGTCAGTACAGCAGGTGACCACCGAGCCGGTATCCACTGCGTGCGGATTTATAGCAGGGGCCCACACGGGCTTCCACTCACTCCCACTGGATCCGAGAGGCAGCTCTGCGGAGAGAATCGCTTGCTTAAGTTTTCCTCTTCGCCACCGGGCCGAAACCGGGTGTGGCGCCCACTCACTGCTCTATGCAGTGATAACCAGGGGTCCTGGCAGCAAATATAGAGTCACTGACGCCCCAGGCCGCGCCATAGCTCAAGCGGTTAGTCGCTGGCTTCCCACCGCGGCGACGCGGGTTCGAGCACGGGTCTGGTCAATTGGGATTTGTGGTGGACAAAGTGGTGCTGGAGGTGTTTTTCCCCGAATACCTCGGTTTCCCCAGCCAATCTTCATTTCACCAAATTCTCCATCATCATAAACACCAGGGGCAGGTACAATATGCCAATCAGTGGCCGCCGTGCCGAAGGGTGCCAGCTGGACTCCATCCCCTTCCCCCCACTAGCGAAATAAAAAAAAATGACGCCCCCCAACACACACCTTGGTGAAGTAACCAGAGCGTGAATCTGACCACCCATTTGTACTTCACTCTTCCATACGTCTTCGTATCATGGCTCTTAACTGCGAACATTGGCACATTTGAATTTTGTCTTAAGTTAACAGTTAAACTTTCAGACATGTCTGTATCAAAATATTAAGACTAGAGAGACTCAAGAAATCCCCCAGAAACCCCGGTCAGATTTAGCACGGTATCCACTGATTGGCCTATTGTAGCCAGAGAATTTAGTGGAATGAAGATTGACAGGGGAAACCGAAGTACTCGGAGAAAACCCGCCCCAGCGCCACTTTGTCCACCACAAATCCCACTTGACCAGACCCGGGATTGAACCCGGGCCGCCGCGGTGGGAAGCCAGCGACTAACCGCTTGAGCTATGGCGCGGCCTCCCTACAACTCAGTCGCCCGCTACGTGTGTTGACTGCATTAATAGCCAGGGGCGTTTCAAGAAGCCGCTCTCTCACTTACTCACGCTTTGAAAGTAAAACTATGCTATTATTTATATTCTATAATGAGATTTTGAAAGCTGTTTCAACTTAGAGCTCAACTCTGTAAGTCATTACGACAGTATTTCGACCAGGCTGGATAAAAGCAAAGAAGGGCCAGTGGATGTCCCTGCAGCCCGATATGTATTCATAACACGGCGCAGTGGAAATGACTCCTCTAAATCAATTGTTAGAGCCAGACGGTTAAGTAGGCAACGGAAATTATTTGCCCGGAGTCGATAAGGAACCACCTCCTCCATATCTCCTCTTAATGGGAGGGTGTGGGAGGTCTTTCAGCTAAACATTATACTCACAATTTGATAAACTTTTTTTTTTTTTTAATAAGGGTTGGCTACTTTCCAAAAGTAATTTTAAACGATCTCCATCCTGTCTGTCTGTATATCTCCTTTATCAACTTCTGAATGCCTGATCCAGTCTTCATGAAACTTGGTATCTATATCATGACATCTGAGCCTATCTCACCAGAGTACTTCACGTATCCCTCCCATCAGTCTGTGTATCTGTAAGTGTATCCTTCCTGACGTTGTAAGGGGAACGGATCGGTACTAGGCAACGGCTAGGTAATCACGCTCCTCCGACAACGAATACACTTTACAATAGAATAAATATCATTGTATATGTTAATATTGAAGGAAAATCTTAGGGTCTGCCTGTGCATTCCCTTATCGTTGCTAAGTAAAAACTCAGTGAAGACGTTCCCGAGGCAACGAAGAATTGTTGGAGGTATCGATTTCTATGAGGACCATGTCATAGACGGTTCTTTTATTCCAAGATTCCTTCTTTATTTTATACATAAATATGGAATCAGTATCATCATACGTGAGTCCTATTTAGTAATTCTTGATGTCATAGATTGATTTTTGTGAAACGCCATGTCTCAGAATAGCCCCCACTTTTGTACATTTCTGTTTCCATGCCAACAGTAATACTAACATGACAGTGACGGCCGTGTGAATTTCTGAAACTGCTATGACAGAAGCGCCATGCAGACTACGCTGATTATTTTAACTTTCGTTGTGTTAAGACTACATAATGGGTTTATACGAAATCTGGACTCCATTTCCGTTTTACTCCGCCGAACCGTTGCAGTTAGACGTGTGATATATACAGAGTGAATCGTATAGAACCGGCCCGATGAATTTGCTAATAATTCCGCAGGTGATGCATATAACCGCTCACAATTACGACATAATAATCCGTGGGCCGTGCTGAGTCGAATGGCGTGCGCATGATCCGGCAAGTTGCAGCCCTTATGCTGCAAGGTCAAGGACAATGCCGAAACGTGTCTGCAGTGCGCAGGCGACAGTCATGGAGTTCACTGTTGAACAGTGAGTGTTTCTAGTGCCTACTTGAAAACGGCGGACACTTTCAACGCCTGCTCTGATCACGGCACACAATCCAAGATAAGATATGTGTAAATTACTTTAATATCTGTAGGGTATATTTTATATTGCAGCTCACTTCGTCGGGCCGGTTCTATACGAATCACCCTGTATTACCGGTTGTTCTGGCCTTTTGTTAGGCAAGCTTCATGTGACATAGGATGTTACCTTCCGTGCTTAATTTTTGGTTTATTTCTCTAATTGAAGTTCACAGCACCTTATTATATAGGTCTGTATTCCATTTGTTTCTATTGTCCTGCAGTGATCAGTGAGAAGAAATTTCATTTCGGACATTGTTCCAATCAGTCTATAAAATAGTTCCATAATATGCTTCTTCGGCAACACTAGCTTGTTGACACTGTGTGACCTGAGCAACTTACAGTATCGCTAAACAAACTACAGATAAATAAATAAATAAATAAATAAACTCCGTGGCCTATAGTCCACAAGCAAACCATACCGACTGAGAGACCGCCGCTCGTCGGCGAAGTTAGTGCCAACTTTTGCGGATTAAGGGTGTCACGTGGTCAGCGCAACAAATCCCCACGGCCGCTAATCTCGGTTTTCTAGACCGGAGCAGCTATTTCCTTGAAATAGCTCCTCAGTTATCCTCATGAGATAGAGTGATCCCCGTTTCAGACCCACTACTTCTCAGAAAATGTGGTAGCACCATGAATCGAACCCGCAACCTCTGGATCTGCAGGCAGGAACTCTGACCACTAGACTACCGAGGCGCTCAATAAATATATAAATAATGCCGTATTCTGGGATGTGGCGCCGTTTAGATCTTGTGTGAACCGACGTTTAGGAGGAACGTATGTTAACACAATATCTACACGGCGCCACATCACAGGATACAGCATTCATCATAGTCACAGCCGTGGAAACTTCAAATATAACAAATAAATAAATAAAACAAAATGCTATCTAATTTTCTTTGTATTTTATCATAAGACCAAAGAAGGCCAATTGGTTGTTCTGACAGGTTCCCTTACGTGGCCTTTCAGGTTATCCAGGAACTTACAAAATTTCTGTAGAAATATCCTGCATTTATCTTCATTTCTACTGTGAGCCCTCTGAAATATAAGTAACTACTTACGGAAAGACCGTACGGTGTCATAACCCAGTACACCATAATAAATTTCAAATTTATTTCTGGAAGCATTTAACACAAACTTCTGTAATGTGAAAAGACCATCTGTTAAGGCTGGGACCACACGAGCGCACAAAATGCGTCAGTTATAACGAACGTCGTGACGTCCATTGTAGAAATAAACAAGAGAGGCGAATGTTACGCTTTTTTCTGGCTCCATTGCAGACAAAAAACTACGCACCGCATTCTGCAACTGTGTGGTGTCCTCAGCAACGTCCGTCATAAAGTACGTTCGTTGCAACGGACGCACTTCGTGCGCTTGTGTGGCCCCAGCCAAATTTGGAAATATCCTGTCAATTTTCTCTTATGGATTAATTCTGTCAAAAAATCGTGTCCTACCTCTTTCTGAACGGCTTCCTTGAAGTTGACGAACGTGTGGAAATGAGGTGCTTTCATGTCCATATCAGTTGACGGAAGTCAAATTGAGAATATACGTAAGCGGATATTTGCAAAATGGCCAACACTTAGCTTAATGCAAGATGCCCTGCACACCAGAGAATCAGTTCTTCAGAACATTCTTCTTTCATTAAATGCGACAGGACGCGAGATTCCCAAGTCATATCTACCCATTTTGTAGTCTGAGCAGAGTTACCTTTTCCAAGTTGCAGAACGTTCAGTGTTAGAGAGAATTGGAACAAAACGCAAACCATTGACAGGCCTGAGCAATTCTTGTTGCGCTAAAGGGGTCAATACACGTACGAGTCTGGCTCGCATGTCCGACTCGGCTCGGGTTCCAATGAACCAAACTCGTCCGTGTGTGGGTCGCTATGCTCATGCGTGTGTTGTGAAATTAATTCGAGCCCGACTCCCGAGTCAAGCTTGCCGAGCCGGACTCACGAGTCAGACTCGTACGTGTATGGGCCCCTTAAGACACATTTTCAGCTATGAAAGCAGGAATATGGGACAGTTGAGACACGGACAGGCAAATAGAATCTGCGATAGTTTGAACAATCTTAATAAAAAAACATTTCCAGTCTACACAGATGATTTTGTTTCTACAGAACTGTTATTCATCACCATAAAACCATCCTCAAAGTTCTTAATAGCAATAGGTATTCTGGGTATATATCGGCATTCTCACAGTATTAATTTATTATCTAATTTTTTAATGTTTTCTTTAAAATGTTTGCACCGATTTTGATTATTTACGAGTTACAGAACGACAACAACAAGACAAAATTTTTCTTTCACCATTTTTAATATAACCAAACAACGTATTTTCAAAATTTCCTGTTAAGTTGGCCAATTTGTGACCGGCCTTCTTTGGTTGGCCAATCTGCCTCTGCAGTCCTGAACAAAGTCTAATTTACTTATCCTAAGATTTTACTTTTAACTACAGAGCATATCCTGTGATCCAGCTACTTTCTCTCAACCTCGTAAAAAAGTCATCCTTATTATAATCATCAGCAGAGAAGTCAGACAGGATTATTTACGAGTTACAGAACGACAACAACAAGATAACACTTTTCTTTCACCATTTTTAATATAACCAAACAATGTATTTTCAAAATTTCCTATCAGTTGACCAATTTATGACCGGCCTTCTTTGGCTGGCCAATCTGCCTCTGCAGTCCTGAACAAAGCCTAATTTACTTATCCTAAGATCTTACTTGTAACTACAGAGCATATCCTGTGATCCAGCTACTTTCATTCAACCTCGTAAAAAGCCATCCTTATTATAATTATCAGCAGAGAAGTCAGACAGGATGAGACTAATAAACGTATTTACACCTAACGAAGTGTCAAGAACATCAAGGCTTAATTTGCTGAAGACAAATGCGTCCTCTTATATCCTTACCCATCGAGGTGTCTGTTACTAATGAATACATTTATAACGTTCTCTGTATTTTATTGAAGAACAGGAAATAGGCCTATATAACTGTACTGGGCTTAGTCATAAGTTGGGAATATATTCTTATCTACCCGTTCTGCATAAATAATATTTGGTCTTACAGAAACTGTGACACAGGTACAGCAATGTACGTGTCTCTCTTCCCTTCTGTCACAACCTTCTGGATACCATGGTCCGCAGGCCAGCAGTCTCAATATTCTTTTATTCATTAGCTTCGTTTTTCATTTCCCTTTTGAGGCCACTTGCACTTTATATCATTGCCGAGTCTGATTAACATCTATACCAGCGATTTCTTACACCTTTAGCAGGTGAGCACTGTGTTGACAAGGGAGAATGTGGTTTGTAAACTGAAACTCAGTAATATCTATATTTAAATTATAACCAGCCAAGAGACACCTGTCGTGAATGGCTCTAAGGGTGCCACATCTGTCTCACTAAAAGTCACTTCTTGTTATAAGAATTAACATCATGTTTCAAAATTCGCTTCTTAAAACTGGATAATAGGATTCGTGAAGAGCCCTGCCCTCTGGATTATATTGCCACGAAGGCCGCTGAAAATCAAAGGGAATTTCAAAGGAACATGTAAGTTGTACGTAGGCAAAGAAAAATCCGAAGAAAATACCAGCATGACGCAGGTAGCAAGTCAAAAGGCTCGAGGCTGAAATCCTTCATAACCACCGCGGCGAGAGGCTCAGATATTATGTACAAGACGTTGACATTAAACAGACCGCCTCTGTGGTCTAGTGGTCAGCGTTCCTGGCTACAGATTCAGAGGTCCGGGTTCGATTCACGTCGCTACCACATTTTTTTATGATAAGTAATGGGTCTGGAATGGGGTCGACTGAGCCTCGTGATGATAATTGAGAAGCTATTTCAAAGAAAGTTAGGCTCCCGTATAGAAAACCGAAACTAACGGCAGTGCTGACCACGCGACACCTTCTATCCACAAAAGTTGGCACTAAACTTCGCCGACAAGCGGCGGTCGCTCGGTCGGTAGAGTTCGCTTGCGGACTAAAGTCACGGGGTTTGATCTTTTTTTGTTTGTTTGAATTAAATAAATTAGTTTAATTTGGAATTATTCCTTCTCATTCTTTTGCTTCCTTCTTCGACCAAGATGATATGAGGTTCCTCGAGTACTCCTCCTGTGTTCATATTTTCTTCCTAGCTTAAAATGCAATTTCGCATTTACATGCAGCTCCCGCATAAGTAAATTTCTTTTCATAAAGGTCTTTCCTAAGAAACAGAAAGAAGTATGAAGCAGTATTAGTAGTATTAGCTCAAGAGGAAATGAAGTAACAGTGCTTGTGTATTTTAAGGTAGAAGGTAAATATACCTGTAACGGACCATGGAGGCCCATAGGGTTTTGAGACGTTGAGGATCCCACATTTTCTAGACAATCGGCTCAGAGATAGCGGTAAGGTTGTCAGCCTTACGCACCGGCCTCCCTTTAACCCCCAGGAGGATTCCTAGTACTCATTTCTATTAGGATCTGAGTCGATCCTAGGACCATAGTGCGGCTGGAGGGATTGTGTCAGTTGAAAAAATCCATCTTTTTGTGGCTCGAACCTGTGATCTTCAAGCTTGTAGGATAGTGCCTCAACCAACTACGCTACCGCGTACCGATACTGTGCCTAAATTTGTTTATGCTTATAGAAATGGAGAAAAGTCGTAAGAAACCTTGGTCAGGGTAACGAGCAAGTCTTGAGAGATACAAAGTCGATATATCTCGAACAGAAGAATAAATACCATTTGCAGATAAAATGTCGTCATAAATTACATATTAACAGAGAAATCGTATCAGAAATGACGCCTGCTTTGTAATGCTTATCATTCTTCTTTCATATTCTTGATGTATCTACTATGATCTCAAACAGGGCAAAAACCTATGACTGAAGACACCGCAAGCCAGTCCACTGACACCCAGTGGTGGAGCCAGTGAAGGACAACACACAGAAGAGGAGGATTTCCGTTCCTTTGTCATCTCCTCCTCTTCCTCAAAACGAAACCCTAGGTTCGGTACTGATACAGACCGCCCTATATTAAATACTGTATTCCCGAAAAGAGCATAAGATTTGTCCATATTCTACAGTGACCTCACTGGCTCTGAAATCCAGCCTCCTATACAATGGGTACCGGATAACTCTCCCAGAGGGTACAACCGCCTAGTTGTGAAGCTGAGCACTCACCTCAATCTAGTGCCGAGGTCAAGAGAGGTTGCTCTGTACCTCCACTCCACCACACGCCTTCATGGCTTGGTGCTTAATTAATTAGGCTCAGGAACAAATAATGTCTCACTGGCTCTACAGATCCTTTGGGCCCTGGCCTCTGGTTTTCACTTTTATTATCCTTTTACAGACGGTAGGACTCCTTGGACGAGTGATCAGCTAGTCGCAAGGCCTCTACCTACACATAGGACAACACAAATACAGAATAAACATATAACAAACATCAATCCCTTGTGTGGGATTCGAACCCACAATCCCGGCTCCCGAGCGAGCGAAGGCAGTACATGCTTTAGATAGCTCGGCTACCGTGACCGGCAGTGTATAAGAATAATATATAAGAATTCATTTCGTACCTCACAGGAAACAAATCCGAACCCACGATCCCGGCTTCCGAGCGAGCGAAGACAGTGCATGCCTTAGACCGCTCGGCTACTGTGACCGGCAGTGTATAAGAATAATATATCAGAATTCAGTTCGTACCTCACAGGAAACAGATCCGAACCCACAATCCCGGCTTCCGAGCGAGCGAAGGCAGTACATGCTTTAGATAGCTCGGCTACCGTGATCGTCCAGGAAGAAATTTACCTTTACGTTTCTCATCTAGAGATGCAGTTTACACTTGCACAAGCCAGTGTTTTCAAAACGCCCAATATCTTCATGCGCTGCAGAATACGTTTAGTATAGATAGAGTGCTGTCTCATTCCCACCCACCAAGACCTGACCAGAAGACAGGAATGAAGCAGCAGCAGAATGCTTCGAACTGCATCATAATTCTCAACGAAATATGTCGCTCCGATATCATCTGACGAAGAAAAGGAGAAGAAGAAATAAAAAAGAAAACAGGAAAGCTGAATCCTTAACATGGAGGTTTTATAATCAACGACATCCAGTCAGTTGCAGCCCGTCAGCCATTCCAGTGCGCAAGGAGCTTCAAAAGACATTCACCAAATATGTTTCCCCTGTCTTTGTTACCGTTAACTAATTCTTTGAACAGAATTCACATTAAGAAGATGATTGTAGCTCAGCTGGGCAAGAAATTCTCCGCCCTGTACTGTATAGAAGCCGGACGTCTTCACAATATCGTGTCACTTTTGTTTATCCCGAGCCAGATGAATCCAGTCTGCACCTACATATCCAACTGTTTCATTTGTCTTTCTAACTAAAGTGCTTACCAATATCTCATCTAGGAGTGATGTATACCGTAAGACCTACCCGTATCATGCAGTATCTCACACCTGCCAACCTCTTATACCAAGAGTTCTTTTCCTCCAGGTGTAAAACAGCCGAAGCGTAAAACTGAACACTCGTGTATAGCTGAAGCAGAAATTAAGAACTTACCGAACCTTACTTCCACAATCCTTATACATCTTCAAAACGCGGTACTTAGGAAAAGCCGAAATATTATCTGAAATAGACCACGGCCACTTCCTTATCTACTCATCATTCATAGGTTTATCAAATTCGGCGCTACCTCACCGTTACAGAAGAAATAGTAATTCTAATAGCTTAAGAGTCAAGATATCGCTCCAGCCACGTTAACGCCTTTTATGATTTTCTTGCAGAATTTTGTGGAATGAAGATCGGCAGGGGAAACCGAAATACTCGGAAAAACCCCCTCTCCAGCGCCACTTCGTCCACCACAAATCCCACTTGACCAGATCTGGAATCGAACCCTGGCCGCCGTGGTGGGAAGCCAGCGACTAACCGCTTGAGCTATGGCGCGGCCCACGGCAGCCCTTTGCTCCGCCACAAGCGCTGGGCTCCATGTAGTTGATCTGTCGCCGGTGTACTATATGTAGGTCTGTGTTGTAGAAAATGAATGGCCCCTTATTTGGTACAAGAATTATGATGGGCATTCCTTCGGAGGTACCCTAGAAACAGGACATATTCACGTAAAATAACTGTTTCTGTCACTTTCAATTGCATACTCTTCCATAGTAGCATTTTCTATAATATATTACCCTGTACTAATAACATTCAGCAACTCATAGTTTTATTCTCTAGTGTGACGATATTATTATTATTGGAGGGGGTGGGTTTCCCCATGCGCCGCGACTAATAGTCTATTGTACGTCCCACTTTAATATACTACCAGTCTCCATACCCTGCCGGTACTGGTGCTCGCTATCAGCCCCGTTCAGCTAGCGAGGCTGGCTGCGGTACCCGATGCTTACTACTTGGGCGGGAAACTTTTTACCTAATAATTTTGCTCAGAGGTCTCCTAGATACATGAGGATCTTTTACGTGCCGTAAATCTACGACACGGGACCCACGGCTTAAAATCCCTCCCGGAGGACTTGTTCCCTGAATTTTTGCGCCCTTAAAATTTCCACGACATCAGCCGGGTTTGAACCCTCGTACCTTGAGTCATGAGGTGAGAACGTTACCCCTAGACTACGGAGGCCGCTAAGTGATGATAAGTTTTAGACCTACAGATAATGAACAAATGGCCGAAGAGATTATGTTGGAATATAGAGATATCTGTGATTACATTAACTTCTCATTACAATATTTCTTACGTTGAGGTGGACATGGGAATGGGGGGACGTTAATGTAGCTCGTTAATACGATTGGGAACATGTAAATCTGTGTCATCTGTATCCTGACAGACAAGTTTCATATCTGCAGCCCCTGGAAAGTGCAGACAGTTGGCAGGACTCGTGTCCTGTCTTCAAGCGCTAGAGATTTATTGCCCCCAGCGCTGGTGCTGCAATGTAGTGGATTGCAACAGCACGCCAGGTTACAAGAGGCTGCAGTGTGTTCGTGGTAGTGCGACAGTGGCATCAGTAATTAGCATAAGTCTTCCTGAATATAAACACACCTTTGTTTAAAACTCGTAGTGGCCAGGAATGGAAATTACACAAATAAAATGAGCACATAATGAGGAGGTCATTGTTGTACACAAAGTCGCACAACTGCTGCGCAGTTCGGCTTGTTTACACACAAATTAGTCCCGGTCATATTGGAACCATCTTGTACTTCCGTACTTGTACTTGTACTTGGAATGAATCTAGTGTCTGAAGTTTACATGATATATTTTGGCCGGAAAATGTAATCTTGGTCCATGTCAGTGAAATATAAGCCTTATTTAACAAAAAGCCCCACCAATGGTGTCTCCATCTTAACGTGATGGTGGGGCTTGAGTGCTCCTGAGACCCTGAGAACTATATCGGCGGTAGTGTAGCTACTGGTAGGGTCACCCATGCCAGACAGGCCAAGGCGTAGGAGCCAGACGAAGAGGGATAACCTAGTCCTCCAATTCTAAAAGACATTGGCAGTGTCCCGGCAATAATCTAGCTTCAAGCTTCACTCGACTTTATGGAGTTATACTAAAATTTATTGGCATATTTCAATTTCGATTGAAATCGGAAAAAGTGACAGATATTTTACAAGAAAACTTATATACTTTCCTGGGAACATCTTGAGCGTAGCCCGCTCTTAACTCGCATATATCTTCTTAATTATTTTATTCATTCATTCATCTGTAATCTGTGAGGACGAGAGGTCCACAGTCTCTTCCAAAACAGTTCGTCCACTTGATGCGATCTAGAGCTTTCTCCTTCAAATGAAAATATCCTCTTCTGTCCCCAAGGTCATCCAGCATCTTCTTACGTCTTCTTCCTCGTCTTCTGGTCACTTTTGGCGCAAAAACATGTTACACCAAAATTGTATAAGATACTAGAAACACATTTTATATGCAGTATCGTTTCTCCATAAGTCTAACGGTTTTCGAGATACGTGTTACTAAACATCGGGGGACTATTATGCTTCGCAGTAGCAATAATAGAATGTACGCGCCAGAATTTATGAACTCTGGTTACATAATCTGATTTAATTTATATGAAAAAATTCTTCATCAAAGGAGAAACGATTAACTGTTTAGCTGCATAATCAAGTCAGTCAGCTTGTTCCTCGGCCGCTCCATAGTTCAAGTGGTTAGTCGCTGGCTTCCCACCGCGGCGGCCCGGGTTCCATCCCGGGTCTGGTGAAGTGGGATTTGTGGTGGACAAATTGGCGTTGGGGAAGGATTTCTCCGAGTACGCCGGTTTCCCCTGCCAATCTTCATTCCACCAAATTCTCCATCATAATCACTCGGGGCAGGCTACAATAAGCCAATCAGTGGCCGCCGTGCCGAGTGGACCAAGTTGGACTCCACTCCCACTAAGAGAATTAAGAAAAAAGACTTAGCTTCTTCTTCAGGAGTCTCACTACCAAATTTCATTCATCTACTCTACATATACTCGTAGACTCTGCGGCCGTGCTCCATGTTCACTTGTTTGCCTCGCAAGGGAAAGCAGACGGACTGTACTATGGCAGAAGTGACGTTTTCTCACACCTGTCTATATATTTAGGTGATGCTGTTTCTCACGCCTTCATTTTATAGGAAGAACACGTACCCACAGTAAACACAACGGCGCAGCTGACTGGGAACTTTGCCCATAATACTCCCATCCATACAGCCATTCAATTACAATGAACGAATATGAAAATTTACACGTAAGGTTAAATTTTTGCTGGAACGGTAATGTGACAAAGATATTAATATATCAGGCGAATAACTTACAAAAATATAGACCTACGGATCGTATTGCTGGGTTTCAGACAGAAGGGTTTTTAAATTTTTTGCAGTTGTGTTGTAGAAAGAGATATTCAGCATGTATCTTTACGAACGTGATAATTATGCTAATGATTTTTTTCAAAATTATTATACGAAATATTAGCTTTGTAATTCTCTGTCTAATAAGCACGCAGGATGAGATGGTTGGGGCTTGTAGCATGCATGGGAGTGAGAGGAATTTCGTGCTACCTGGAAACATATTGACAGATTTACAATTGATATGGATTGAAGAATAATAATACGATGGATGTTGGAAGCATAGACTTAGAGGGTATGCACGGGATTCGTCTAGTTCAGGATAGCGTCAAATGGCGGCCTCTTGTGAAGACAGAAATAAGCCTTTGCATTACATAAATACTTGAGAATTTAGCTGAAGGAATATCACAGTTCCCATAAGACTCGGCTGCATAGGGATCTTTGTCGACCTGAATATTTCTAATATTGTAAGAACATGAATTTAGTATTAGAGGTGATCAGAGCTAGAATTAGGAGCAGTCTCAAATAACTTATAATAAATTTTGAAGGTGTCGTGCATTCATCCCTAAAGCACAGTTCAGACTTGCATAATGTCACTGTTCTGTCAAGGGAAGGCTAAGAACGCAATACACGCATCTATAATTCTTCTACCTGTTGCGGATTTGAAATATATAGTTAGTTAGTTAGTTAGTTAGTTAGTTAGTTAGTTAGTTATTGGAGAGGGTAGGTTTCCCCATGCACTTAGACCAGTATTGGTCCATTGTGCTTCCCTCTATGATATTCTACCAGTCTCTATACACTACCGATATTTGTGAGTACCATCAGTCCCGACCGAGCCAGCGAGTTCGGCCTCTACTGGCTTGGCGGTATCTACGATCGTATAATGCTTCCCCCCTCTATCAGAGGCGTTAGAGACTACTGTTGGGTGGGAAACGTCCTTGAATTTGGCTCAGTGACCTCCTTTGGAGATATGAGGTTCTTTTACGTGCCGTAAAGCTACGACACGGGACCCACGGCTTAAAGTCCCTCCCGGAGGACTTGTTCCCTGAATTTTTCCGCCCTTAAAAATTCCACGACCTCAGCCGGGTTTGAACCCGCGTACCACGAGTCATGAGGTGGGAACGTTACCTCTAGACTACGGAGGCCGCTTTGAAATATATAACTGGCAGCCACACGCCAAAAGAAAGAGAGGCCGATCTAAGATTAGAAGACAAGATGGCGTAAGGGAAAACCTAAAGGATTTAGGAATTTATAACTGGATAACTCGGACACAGACAGAAGTAGTTGGAAGGAAACTGTTGAGCAGGCCAAAGTGTTCAAGAAATTGAGCTGTCGAGCCTTAGGAAGAAGAAGAAGTTTCGGATTTGAATTTAGATGTGGTCTCTCTTTCGGATGGTTCAAACAGATTCAAAATGTCTGAGAGAAATTTGCTGAAAAGTTGGTTTGGCCCTAGAAATAGTGAAAGAGTAGAAAATGGAAAACAATTGCATAACGAAGAATTTAATTTCTTATATGATTCGCCTTATATCCGTTTAAAGATCACGTCGGAAAATGTTACAATGTATTCATCATTATCATCATTATCATTATCATCACTGGTTAAATATAACTTTTTCAGCCGTAGTCTTCCTTAGAAGTTACTGCAATATTTGACCGGCTTTTCACTTCCTTGGATTTCGCAATAGTATTTTATTTTTCCAGTCTTCAGCCTTCAGAACTAGGGGACCAGGTCCCTGTATTTATATCCCCCAGTGACAGGATGGCCCAGTGAAAACCTCAGGCACCAGGTTCCCTTTCCTTCGCCCTGTAAGAAGCTCAGGGCTACAGTACAGATCTTCTAAGCCCCCTCTATACGGAGGACGTAACGTATTAGGGAACCGAAAATTACATACAAAATGTTTGTAGGAAATCCAGAAGAGGAGAGACCACTAAGAGACCAAAGAGCAGATGGTACGGAAAATGAGTCCTTAGGAAGTACATAGGATCCAGCAGGCTCAGTACAGGCCAAGTACCGACCAGGTCCTCGCAAAAGTAACGCTTCCGCCTTGTGTTGGGTACGTGGCGGGTTCGAATCTCAGGTATCCTGAATGTTACCGTCCTTTTCTTGAGTCCCGCCAGTTACTTACAGTGTCTAGTATTAACAGTTCTTATTCTTGAGACACCAGCTTCAATTTTCTGCACTGAAGACAGCAATAATAATCGATTTATCTCTTGATTCTTCGTTAGTTCCTACATGATATATTGGGTTAAGGCAACACAACCGTTTCTCATAGCGTTCTCAGTATATCATTAGGAAATATTCGACGCCGCATAACCTATGTAACTGAGAAAGCGTCGTTGGATAAACTCAGACACAAAGAAGCTGCAAGAAGGATTCCTCGGCCTCGTGATGCATGGCTCCCGTTCTGTATAACAAGCTGAGCTGTGTGTTTGCTTGCTGCATCTCGTTTGCACTCAGACGCATATAATTAATTGTCCGGCCAGACGAAATATCGTTACTCGGCAAACTTGTGGCACACCCAGGCACCTGACACCGCTGTACCTGTCGACCGACATGATGTGCCAATGGGTGGTCTTGGATATGGGTGTCTACCTCATGGCGCTTCGCTCCCACAGTGAGTTTTATTTTAATGTAGGTTCCATTTATTTTTCCTTGGCACTAGAGCCCCAATTTGGGCCTTGGCATACCTCCATGAATCTTTCCGTTTCACTTCGGTTTACTAGATCTTAGCCATTCGGTATGTCTCCTTGGGAGGGTGATCAGCTCGTCGCAAGGCCTCTACATGTACACAAACACAGAAACACAAACACTAAACATCCTTACCCTGAGTGGGATTTGAACCCATGATCCCGGCTTTCGGGCAGGCCGCAGGTTCTATTTAGATTTCCAAATTTAGAACAATATGTGGTGTGGTATAATTGTGAGTTCATGATCCATAAACCGAAAGCTTCCCAGGCTACAGATGACTGACCTACTTGTATGTGTCTTGTCTTCCTCTGAAATTGGACCGTGGGCAACATGTAGAATTCTGGATGGTCTTTCTCAATTTGAGGGTCATACCGCCTGTCTGACTCGGATCTAGAAAACCTGAGCTTGCCAGAAAGCCAAGATGTACATCGTCAAGAATTATTTCCCATTTATTGCCTATCCAGAAATGGGACTCTAAGTAAAACAGCATGAAAAACAAGAAAGTTATGGGAGGAAGTGCTGGACACGACACGAACCGCAGCCAACAACGCTTCTATCATTGCTTGTGTATTCGTTGCCGCTGTAACGTTTGTACCGACCCGTTGCATAGCAACGGTAAGTGGTTACACATATGTACACGTAGATAGTTGAGGGCAGTTTATGAAGTATGCAGCCGAGATGGGATCATATACCATGTTGTATATACCAAATTTCATAACAATTGGTTATGGTATTTAAAGTTTATTGAGTGAGAGGTGCATGGTAGTAGGATAAGCCCACTTCTACTCTTTTCAGAATAAGGAGAGTAGGCCAATAAGAGGCCGATCACAGTGGCCCCGCGGACTAAGACATGAACTGTTTTCGTCCGCTCGAACACTGGGGTCGTGTGTTTGAATCCCACTCAAAACATAGATGTCTGTGCTATTATTGTGTGTGTGTGTGTTGTTTTGTGTCTAGATAGCGGCTTTGCGACGGGCTGATCCCCCGTCCGAGGTGTCCTATCTACTGTGTGTACGATTAAGGAATTGAAAAAGCGGTCAAGGTCGAAAGGTCAGTGGAGCCATAGGGAGAGGGCAGGAGACAGAGAAAAGACAGAAACGATAAGAGAATAATAGTCAAAGTGAGATATTTTATGGCGCAACAAAGGATTTGTGTGTATAATTATGTGCGGTGATCCGTCTTCTGAAAAACTTAAGCGTCAAGGCTACTTTGCCAAGAATACGTATAATAAAACTTAACTCAGGTATCAAAGGCGATTGATGTGAAAATGAATTAGGGCTTGAATTGCGCCGAGGTTTTCACATTGCGATAAAAGAAGTAATGAAAGGAATACATTCACGTCAGAGCTGCCTCAATAATTTTAGATCGCGTTATTGGCCACTGGTACGACACGCTAATAAAGGGATAACAAAAATATATGAAATATGCAAGGAGCAGCATCGGAAAAGTGTTACAGTTAGATTTATGAGAAACTTCTGAGTGCAAATCTCGACAGTCACCGTTGCCTACTATAGGCCATCATTCCGGCATTACCTTTTAGGAGCAAGGAGTTGAGAGAAGTTATAAAACTTATTTTCCTGTTGACAGATTGTTAATATCACATACGAGGGGGTACCCAAAAGAAACCGAACTTATTTTTTTTTAAACTTATTTATTCAAATTTTAAGCAGAAACCTTCAATCCCCTTCAAAGTACTCTCCACAAACACTAATACACTTGTCTACTGTTTTATTCCATTTTTAAAAACATTGTCTAAATTCATCTTTTGAGATGCCTGACAGCGCCTCCATCGTTTTTTTTTCTTCACCTCAGCAACATCAGCAAAAAGCTGAAAAAAAGTTTTGATCATTTCGGGACTCTTCTTTCAAAGCACAGCATGCTTCCACGCGACCTTGTTTTTGTTCAGCAGTCAGCAGTCGTGGCACGAATTTCGCAGCCACCCTTTTCATTCCCAAATCTTCTGTCAAAATTCGCTGAACTGAGCTCCAAGTCACTCCCGACAGCTCCACAATTTCTTCAATGGTCCGTTGTCGATCTTCCTTGATGATTTCACGAATTTTTTCAACATTTTCATGTGTTCGGGCCATTGCAAAAACGACGATCACACAAAACAGTTGTCACTATAAACTCTGCCGAAACTAGTCCTTGCCTTCTGAAGCAACGGTAGTCGGCTTATCGACTCAGGAATGTTAGCTCTATGTGCTCATAGCGGCAAAACGCGGTACTACAAAAGCTCTGCCCACAAAAAAATTAGTTCGGTTTCTTTTGGGTACCCCATCGTATTTGTAGTTGTTGGCTTCCGAACGATACTATATACACAACGCTTAGGTAAGTTTGAGTCCAGTCTACCTCTACACTACTCCAGTGATCTGTTGGTTTGTTGCCATCAAACCGTAAGCCCAAAACAAGAAAGATTCGCGTGTACCCTACGTCATTATTTTACAGTATTCAAAAGAAAACAAGCAAGAAACGAGATGAATATACTTCGAAGATCTGTTAGCACACAACGTGAGATATTCCAGTTTCAGTGGCTGTAGTGTCGCTCGCACGTCGCAAGTTTGCTCGTCTTCCGCGTTGTTATTACCGATTGCAGTAAATTAATAAACTTGATAGCGTATATTCATGACAAATTTTATTAAAATTTTAAGTGGATTATACGTTAAAATGGGGAGCACATTCACTCGTGGCGACAGAGTGGTGATATGTTTAAATTTTTTCCTTAAGAACGTCTAATGCTCTAAAAACAAAAGGTAATATTCCATGTACGAACGAAACGTCGGTAGTGTGTAGACGTAGAGACGGGAGAGGAGTGAATAGTTTAATAGATGAATGTATAAAAGGATATGTGGTGGTGCGGGCTGATAAGTAGGTCAATTGAAGAACTGAATGGCGGACTGGCGGATGGATACACCCTCGAATGGCCAGATGGGCTCAGTTGGCTTGTATCGTGTGCATTTAGTAGTTCTGTGGTAATTCCTAAGTCATGATGGTTCCCATAATTTCAAGAACAGGGCGGAGTGAATGGAAAGAGAAAATATAAGTAACTCAACGCAAGTATCCACAGAGTGATCAGGTCTCGAACCAGAGACACCTCGCTGGAGTTTTTATGTGCTGAATCACGATTAGTAAAACGGTATGAAAATTATATATTAGTTCAGAAGTGGAATTCAAATTACAGAGAAAGTCAGAGACATATTTCAGCGTTTAATTTTGAGCTTCGGTTCTGTTCATTGCTGAAATTAAATTGTCTATGATTTTGTAAGTCCTTACGGTGTTTTAATATGTAAAGTGTCGCTGTTGTTAGACAGGCTGAGAAAGAGACAGCAAGAATTCAATGATGAAACATATGTTAGTTAGTTAGTTAATTATTGGAGAGGGTGGGTTTCCCCATGCACTGAGACCTGTATTGGTCCACTGTGCTTCCCTCTTATTTCTACCAGTCTCTGTATTCTACCGGTACTGGTGTTTACCATCAGTCACGCCCAGCCAGCGAGACCGGCTCTACTAGCTGAGAGGTATCTATAATGCTTGCCCGATCTACCGGAGGTATTAGTGACTGCTGTTGGGCGGGAAACGTCCGTAATTTGGCTCAGTGACCTCCTTTGGAGATATGAGGTTCTTTTACGTGCCGTAAAGCTACGACACGGGACCCACGGCTTAAAGCCCCTCCCGGAGGACTTGTTCCCTGAATTTTTCCGCCCTTAAAAATTTCACGACCTCCGCCGGGTTTGAACCCGCGTACCTTGAGTCATGAGGTGTGAACGTTACCTCTAGACTACGGAGGCCGCTTATGAAACATATGTTACTGCACATGCTAGTGACGATGTGAGAGGTGCTCCTTCTAACGGCGACGTATCAGCTACAAAGCTCGGGGGTTTAATTGAGGGAACGGGAGTGAAAGGTGAATTAGACGCTTTTTTAGAAATTTAATTAAAGTTTGAAGTTAAATTAAAGTTTCATGTAGATTAAGGATCATATCTTATGTATAAGAACTGCAGTGAAATGCACCTCACAAGAACTTGGTACACTTCCACCAAAACCAAAACTCATCCTAATCTGTTCAGCAGTTTGCGCGTTCTCTGAGGAGTACACACAAGCAAAAAACGTAAAACTATTCCTGTAACAAGACGTGAAGACACATATGGTCGTAGGACATCGAGGCTCCTACATTCTCTAGAAAATCGGCTCACAGATGGCAGTTAGGTTGTTAGTCTTACGCGTCGGCCACTCTTTACCCCCCCCCCAAGAAGATTTCTGGTATTCATTTCTGTTAGTGGCTGAGTCGACCCCAGGGTCATTTTGTGGCTGGAAGGATTAGTGTTAATAATACGCATCCCGTTGTGTGTGGCAGTCTACACAATATTCAACAGCAAAATAAAACAAATTTTGATACAATAGTGTCTATTTTGTTTTTCCCGAATATTGTTATGTAATCTTCCCCTACTATATACATATTTCCTATATGGAAAGATTAGGTCAAATGAAAAATTCGATGACTTCATCGGGAATCGAATCTGCGAACTTCCGGATTGTAGTTTTAGTGCGACAACCAAGCTACCGCGTGCCCCTGGAAACAGGCTAATAGGCCTATAAACGTGAGATAGACTAACAACATACAGACACACGTACTGTGAGACACGATATCCCTATTTTGCTTCAGTACAACGCTTCGAAAAACACAATATATAACCAATGTTGCTGAGACTGAAGATGAAATGGGAGAAGCATGAGAAATCTATAGTTTGCCAATGTCAGCATCGTTTGCGAGGCGCTACAGACGTTCATTGCGTGTGAACGTACATCTTCCCTGAAGGAGGAAGCACAAGCACAGCGGTAGCTGGTGGCTGCAAGGCACTAACCCTCCCACACAACGAGAGGTATAACACGGCCCTACTATTTATAGCCTACAGAAAAGACATATCCTTCTTTCTCGGAGTTGTACATTGCCCCTAATGAGATCTCTGGGTTGGGAGCAGCGTTCAGCATTGAATTAATAAATATCGTATGTCACGGTGACTGTAGGCAGAACTGAACAGGAAATCTTTAAAATGCAGAGGCGACAACATCCATAAACTAAATTGGATATAATCATTTATAAATTCGTCGTTATTTCATGATGTAATAACAATTTAATGGCTACATAAGACCATACCTCTAAATTAAAATGAATTTTAAATTATATTATTTCACTCATTCATGGAGGTGAGCCCTTCTTGAGAAGCCGTAAATTGTGCAGCTACTCAAGAACCTCTTAGCATTTTGTGGAACCCGAAGGTTCATTACCGTGTTTAAAAGAGTTCTCCACTGGTCCCTATACTGAGTCAGATCAATCCAATCCATACCATCCCATCATATCTCTCTAAGATCCATTTTAATATTTTACACCCATCTACGGCTTGCTTTTCCTAGTGCTCGTGTTCCTTCTGGCTTTTCCACCAATGTCCTATACGCATTCCTTTTCACCCTATTTGTGCTACGTACCCTGTCCATCTCATCCTCCTTGACTTGATCTTTACAATTTTACTTGAGAGAGCGTAAAAGTTATGAAACTCTTCATTATATAGTTTTCTCCGATCTCTCGTCACTTCGCCTCTCTTCGGTCAAAATTTTTCTCCTCAGCACCCTGTTCTCAAACACCCTCAGTCTTTGTTCCTCCCTTAATGTCAGAGACCAAGTTAATTTATATTATTTACATAATTTAAATTAAGGCATATTTGAATTAAAATACAGTTTACCTATGTCCCTTTGAATATGTTTCATCAATGATTGAGGTTAGCTCTTTCCAGGTAACTACTTCCCCTCACCTGAGGATGAAAACAGATCCAGTGTACGAAACGTTGTGTTTTCTAGTTTCTAGAATACCGAACGATGAACAAAGTAACAACCCAATAAATCTGAGTGTTACACACCATCATCAGAACCCTTTAGAATCTACGACTCTATTAGCTAGAATAAAGGTCTGTTTCCTGATTATAGTCAATACATGTGGCAGTTGGCGAGTTGGATCCATCAGCCATGGAACTGGTCACCCATACCAACTGCTGAATGAAATGTTACTAGACCAGCTAGAATAATATTCTTCAGCTGAGAGAAGCAATATTCTCGCTCCTGTTACGCATAATTTTGAATGCCTGGGAGAGGACAACGCCTTAATAAGATGAGCTGTCTCACCCCGTGAAAACTGGTGATCAGGTGTACAATTTACAGCACCTGTTACAGAAATAATGTCCCTAAATATAAATAATGCCTACTTTAGATCTGTCCTGCAGTTTGTACCTACGTGGCTACAGAATTTGATAGATAAAGCGAAAAGTCATTATATTATTATATTAGAAATTTGTCATCACCAGGATAAGCCATTTGTTATATTTACGGATTGAACGACTCGAAGTCGATTTGGGGCAGGGAAGTGTTTTTACATAGCATTTGGGATTCTTGAGGAGATAAATATTGTCACATTTTCTGGTGACGCGATAAGAAATTAATGGGTTCCGGATTAGACAAAGCTTTTTATTGGATAAGTTGTTTACAATTACTACAATCACTCAGAAATAACATATCCCTTTCGATTCCACCTGGGTAGTCTGTCTTCTTCTGGTTTTCAGCTGAGCTGGTTTCTTCTGCTATCAGCTCTGCTCCGTGTTCCTCTGACCTGTCTCCGCTCTGGTCTTGTCTGGTCTCTTATATTCTACAGTCGGACGGACTAGAAAACACCTTCAAGAGTTTCGTTTTACATTTTCTATGCTTCGGTAGCTAGTCTATTCATTGCAGAGGAAACTGCACTAGTTATGGCTTTCACTTCCATGGTAACATTTGTTATGTGTGCGTTGTCGCGTGAACCTGTTTCAATATCACCCCGAAAAAGATACGGAACCGTGGACATCAAGCCGTTGCCTAACAATGGAAGTCTGTTCTGACTCAGATATTCTGGCTTTTAGGGGACGTGGAACAATGTTAAAACTACGAATTTCTGTGATATGATGCTCTGTAATCCCTCTTGTAGGTACAAGAGTTGCAGAAGAACTGTTTCCATCTTCAAGGTAGAGGAATGGCAGGGCATTCCTAAACTTTGGTACTAATATAATAGAATACATGGAGTCACACTCCTGTAAACTGTCATCTTAGAGATATTTTTCTATTCTCTTTCATATCCACATGAGTTGTAGGGGGGTTAAAACGACTGAAGCACGGTGCTGACCATAGCCTCCTGACAATGCGTACAGCTACACGCCTTCATCCAGCGCTTAAGCACGGCGACGAATCTGCATGTACTGTCAGAGTACGTTGAACTGGAGTTTGTTAGAAAACACTACGGGGAAGTTTTGAAATTCGGCTGGACGTTCGAGGCAACGTGATTCGATTCCCAGCAGGGGCAAGAGATTTTTCTCTTCTGTATAACGTCAAGATGGGCTCTGGGGCCCACTCATCAGCTAATAGAACTGCTTCGAGTGGTAATTTCCCCAAGATATAACGAGAAAGTGTGAATCTGATCACTCATTTCCATCTACTTCCGAGGTCACGGATAAACGTTCATCCCTACATATATCTTCAGTGCATAGTGTTTTTTATTAATTAATCCTAGGATTAACTTTGTTTATATTATAACAAAATATTAACTCAGCCTACTTTGTTCTTCGGATTACCTACGCAAGCGTGTTTTAGCCTATTGCATCAAATAATTATTTTTCTCTATTCTTGCTCCCACTTTGGAATACAGGGCTGATTTCTTACTTTTATAATCATTTTTACAGAGTGTAGGACCCCTCGGACGGGGGATCAGCTCGTCGCAAGGCCTCTACCTAAGCACAGGACAACACAAACACAGAAGAGACATAGACAAACATCAAACATCTATTCCGTGTGTGGGATTCGAACCCAAGATCCCGGCTTCCGAACGAGCAAATACAGTTCATGCCTTAGACCTCTCGGCTACCGTGACCGGCCTTCCAATAATTGTTCTGTGTATTTTGCTAGTTTTCCTCCGGGTACAAAGGTTTAATTGAACGTTCTTGGTCTGTATGCCTGAGTAAAGAATTGGGTGTATTTAGCGATCACCATTATATAAAGAGATTAGAAATACTGCAGCTTCCAGATTGAAGCAAGGGTGTAGAAATTTCTCACCCATCGGAGCGTCATCCTGACAGTAGGCGGCGTCAACTTTCATGTTATGCCGCCACATATTTTATGTAACAGCCATCAAAGAAATAGGACAAGCAGCAGTTACATCTGCTAAACGACATTGTTCTGCTGTGGCGTTTCAAGGCACGATCCCAGAGAGCGTGATCTCCTACCATGACAAAATTGTAATTCTGTACTGAAGTATCATGCTGCTGAGTTCTTCAGTTAAGATATAAAAACGATAGTCACACACAAACGATGATATTATCAGAGTTTGCTATCACAACATCACGTCTTCAGCCAGTTTCAGTAACATACACCGACAAATCTGGTCTTCCTCGGTGTCGAAATATTTTTGTTATCATATATATATTAAGGAAGTTTATAATTACCTGAAATCTACATAAATACTCGCTGATATAACAATTGACAATGTTCATATGTCACAATATGTATGAAATTAAAAGATGTTCTAGGAAGAAATAGGCACCTACTTTCCTTTGATACTACACGGACCACATAGAAAAAGATGCCTCCAACAATTCTTATGTTGCGTGTGTATTCTTTTGTAGCCGTAAATTTTACCGAACCGTTGCCTAGCAACGATAAGACGATACATATACAGACACAAAAACTAGTGATGGGGAGGTTTATGAAGTACGCCTCTGAGAGGGGCTCAGATGCCACGTTTCATACAGACTGATTGACTGCCTGACACAGACAGGCAGACAGCATAATGATCGCATCGCGTAAGCCTACATTTATTTCTTCAAAACAAAGAAACGAGGTTAAAAATAGAATTAATCAAGATTAGGCAAGTTGAGACATCGCAGTATTTTGTAAAGTTAATACAGTTACTAAATTCTTCAGTGTTATATAAATTTTCTGGTGGTGATGATGATGATGATGATGATGATGGTGGTGGCAGTGATATTGTTAATAATAGCAATTATAATTATCATACAACAGAAACTCAATGCCCTGCGGGAATCCATAATAGTAAAGTGATGACAATGGAGAAGTTATATGTAAATATGAATTATTCAACACGTGTAAACCTGTTGATTGATAGACGTATATAAATTGTTATAATATGCTTACTCGGTATTAAATTTTTCAGTAATGGACGCATTTACGATGCAGCATGAGGCAGGCAATGCTGCCCGAATCAAGCTAGTTTCTTACTGGACTTACTGACTCGAAAATGCAGGGTCCTCCGAAACATCGGTTGGCTCTCGCCAAACTATAATGTTTTATGCCCCATGAAGTTTTCAAGTCCCGATGAGGTCATTGGATTTTTTTCAATTGATCTAATCCTTTCAGCCGCACTAGGCCCTGGTGTTTACTCAGCCTCTAACAGAAATGAGTACCAGGAATTAATTAAACGATTTCCTGGGGAGTAAAGTGAGGCCGGCGCGTAGGACTGACAAACTTACTGCCATCTTTGAGCCGATTGTCTAGATAATGTGGGAGCCTTAACGTCTCACAACCCTATGGGCCTTCACGGCCTGTTACAGAGATAGCTTTACCTTTACTTACCCCATGAAGGTATATCTTCTTTGTATGAATTTCGAGAGCATCTTGCTAAATATTTATCGAAGCTAATAACGCCTCGAACCAATGCTGTAGAACAGTATCAATCACAGGTTTCATAACCGACAAATTTCTCCCTCAAGTCTTACGGCTTTGGAACAAGTAAACAAAATTAAACCAATACGCTAGAATTTTTACAGTGCTGAACTCGTAATTTCTTGGAGAATTATTATATTGCGGGTTAAGAGTCATGCTTAATATGAGCATTAATAATGTACTACCAATTATTATGTAGTGTTCTTTTTACTTTTTTTTTATTGATAGTGGGGTGGGACTAAGTCCCTTGTACTGCGGCCACTTCTGGCCTATTGTACCAGCCCCAGATGATAGATGAGGGTGATTGTGGAGCAATTTGTGGAATGAAGATTGGCAGGGGATACCGAAGTACTCGGAGAAAATCTGGCCAACACCACTTTATCCACCACAAATCCCACTTGACCAGATCCGAGATCGAACCCGGGCCGCCGCTGTGGGAAGCCAGCGACTAACCGCTTGAGCTATGGGGCGGCCTTATGTAGTGGGTTAGTAACCGTGTGAAGTTGTGCAGCCTTGACGGCATTACACAGTTTAAAGGTCTGAATATAGGCCCATTCAATTATTTATATAAAATACAGTGTGTCCGGTAGAAAGGTATCCACAATAAAATCATTATATCTCAGAAGGAATTTATTGTACACATTAATGGGTTACACCATTAAAAAGGGAAACTATCAAAGTTCTTTTCTGCGTATATAACTTTCTCAGTAAATTTAAATGTGGGCTTCCTTGGTGGCACGACAAATATCCAGACTTGAAGCATGTTTGTTGTTACCATAGCCGCAGCGTCCCTTATGCGGGCTTTCAGGTGTTGAAGATCGTTCATCTTAACCTGGTATACAATGTTCTTCACATAACCCCACAAGAAGAAGTCCACTGGGATTAAATCTGGCGACCTAAGAGGCCAAGCAATTGGTCCACTTCTGCCGATCTATCTCCTAGCCATCTCTCTGTCCAGGTGATTCCTAACTGGGTGGCAAAAATGTGGCGGCGCATGCGCGTAAGCCGGGTATGAAAAAAATAACTTTCAGATACGTGTATGACAATTAGTTTCCGAAATATTCATTTTTTATTTTGGATACCTTTCATCCGGACATTCTATATTTGGTAGTAGGCATTTTATGTAATGAGGTGTGGATGGTTTGTTATATTTAATGACAAATTAAGAGATAAATCCAGTGAACTTGGATTAAATTACTTCTGGGTATTGTAATGCAGAGCGTCTTGTTAAAACTTTCTGATGAGTTGAACAAAATGAGTGTTAGTTATGGAGAGGTAGAGAGAGTCATTGTTACTAGCGAAATGCTTTAAAAATAAGAAAATGTGACAAATTCGCAGCAGTGAATAACGCAGACTTAATTAACATAAATATTTGGAAGTTTCCGAAGAATCCCATACCTAAATATATTTGCCATTGCATTATCCTCAGTAATAGACATTGTTTGTAAAGTCTATGGCTCTGACCAAAGAATGGACAGAGTTTGTTCACTCTTACACAAGTTTAGTGCCTTCAGAACCAGCGATAACACTGATGGTCGTTTAGGGGTGAATGTGCAATGCTGTAACGTGTGGATTTGGTGACGCTTGGCTCCGACATGAGGAAGATCCCTTACTGCTTACGGGTTGCCCAGATTTGACTATGAATGTGGACAATTTTGCGGTTAATTTGTAATTTCTATGCCACTGAGCGGATTGTCTAGATAATGTGGGACCCTCAACGTCTCACAGCCCTATGGGCCTTCAAGGCCTGTTACAGGGATAGCTTTACTTTACTTTTAATAGTTATTCAACTCTTCAGTCAATTCTTTGCCTCTTACGCATCAAAATAGTTCATACGTGTGTCCACTAGAGCCCGCCAATGGTCCTTATCTTAGGATATTATAACCTAGCGCCCCCCCCCGTCCTGCCATATTTCCGACTTACTTCAATATCTTCCTTATTTACGTTTGTGTTTTCTCAGTCACGTCTTTAACTTGAGTTCTAAGCTAAAATTATATTTCAAATGTCCACCTCCCAGTGCATGCTACATGTTTTGTATTTCCCTTGTTTTGCTTATCGTATTAGTATTTCGTGGCAAGCGGAAATTATAAAACTATTTTCTTTTTTGTTTCCTTCCGTTAATTCTCTTGTATATGTCCAAATATTCTCCAAAGGCACCATTTTGAAATACCCTTAAAATGGTTTCTCTGCTTACAATAATACGTGAAGTTTCAGAAGGATTAAAATATGGAATTGTGTAGTACGTTTTCAAATAAAATGCGGGAGAGGTGATATCCTGAATTTAATGATAGCAAGCATTTGTCGAATTTAATCCCTTTTTAACTTCTTCTGGGAACATATTTTTTACTTGTTAATATCACTGCCAAATCTTTGAATTTTGCTGCTTTTATAATTTCTATAGGCCTCTACTCTGATTGTGTCTCCCACTCTGGTGATGATCCAGGAACATGTACTGTTCCCTCTCTTCATTTCTAGGAAAGTCCTCTCTAATTATTTTTCTGTCTTAATTCTTTTCGGTATTTATGATCTCATTCAACTCCAATTTCCTCTGGCTGTCTTGAACTCCTGGCGAATTAAAAATCCAGTGTCGATGAAGGATGTCCTTGTTTCAGACAATTCCAATACGAAGTTCTATATTGTAAGGTGCCTAATTAGATTTGTGTGTGTCCTATACAAATGAAATATTAAGGATGTGTGTCCTCTCACAAACAGTGTTTACATCAGAGGTCTCCATTTATTGGCTACAAAGTAAACCTCTCAACAGACACCTATCCTCGTATTCCTCCAAAACCCCTTATGTGACTTACACCCCTCTTGCATTCTCTTTCAAATTGCTCATTGTACACAAGATTATCATTTACTTGTGAACGTAAAATGCACTTCCCCAACCATTTCTGTTCTCCGGAAACTTTTTGTTTAGTTTTCTCCACGTTTATATTACGTTCAATTCTTCGATTAATTTACCTCCACCCTTCCTTGGTTTGACATGCAGCCAATCCATATTTGTAGTTGCTGTTGTGGACATACAGTGTCTGGCTAGCCGCTCTGTCAAGATACAGAAAAGCTATCAGGATTTACTGTATAGCTCGCTGTCTGCTTCTGCAGGGCATTAAATCACCAGCAAGTGCCCGCACATATAAGAAAATTTACATTATGAGATATCAAAAATTTTTTGGTTCATGCTGGAAGAACTGGTTCTGGCTTATGAGTTTGTAATAAAGTACGTTGCTACAGCAGCATTGTCAGCAATCATATCTTTAATCTCGGTAAAATTAAGGGATCACGAACAGCCGCCACGGTGCTGACAAAAAACAGTTCAGCATTCTTCGCGTTAGAGACGCGGCTGCAGTAGATTCATTTACGTCTGTATGTGGCTGAGAGACAGCTCAAGTTCAAGCAAGTCTCGAATCGTGTATTCCAAAATAACACTTAATTCGATATAATGGCTACATTATGGCAACAGAACCCGAAAGTTAACAATACTAAAGAAAAAAATATTTCTCTCCATACATCCCAGAATTTGTTCCGTCCTTATCCTCATTTAACTTAGTCCTTATATATTGACATTAAAGCAACATTTCAGATGATAATTCTCCTCCAGAATCCTTAAAGCTATAACAAATAGCAATCCTTAACAAAATCGGTTTTATAATTAAGATTTCACGTTCTTACATCTGTAGTTATGAAAATTGTTATATTCTGTGATATAATGTCGTGTAGTCCGTATATAAACCGACGTTTCGGAGGAACATATCACCTCCATCTTCAGGGATGAAAGTCAGCTGAACATGATATCAGCGAAAGAACGGGCTAGGCTACGTTCCAAAAAAAAAATCGGTTCATATACGGACTACACAGCGCTACATCAGAGAAAATGGCAATTTTCAGTTTTAATATTATCCTCCTTTGTCAGTCTCGGTATTCCCGAGAGGATTTCCCACAAAAATTGTAGCTGTTCTATCTGCATATTCAACCCACCGTAGCATACTCGGTTCAACTTGCTTAACACCATTATATGACCTTAAGAAATTACCGCGATACTCGTTAAAATATTACCCTAAATTGTTTCATTGCTCGTCACGGTAGCAGAGCGGTCTAAGGCATGTACTGTCTTCGCTCGCTTGGAAACCGGGACCGCGGGTTCGAATCCCACTCAGGGCATGGATGTTTAGTTTGTGTGTGTGCGTTTTTCTGTGTTTGTGTACAGGTAGAGGCCTTGCGACGAGCTTATCACCCGCCCAAGGGAACAGAGAAGTTCATGGAGGTAGGCGTAGGCCCACGGGGGCTGTAGTGCCAAGGAAAAAAGAAGTTTCATTATTTCGTCCATCTTCGGCCAAAGCAAATTATAGCTGTAGACTTAGAAATTGGGAACAGCCGCCCTAGTCCTGAGCACTTCACTGATTTATTTCTTACGTTCTCCCTTCAGAATATGGAACAGCGTTTCACACAAATATAGGACGTATCTGCTGTGTTACGGTTATGTGCGTTCAATGTTCAGTGTTCTCATAACTAGACTGGATGGTTAGAGATTTCGAACTAAGTGAAAACAGGAACCGTTTCCGCGGTTTTTTATTTCTCTAAGTTCGGCATGAAATTCATTTGTGTTTAGTATTGTTATTTCCGCAGATAAATATTCTAAAATTATCATCCATAATAATTATAATTAACTACACGTCTGTGCTTGACATTCGTGCTATCTTTTGGTATGCTGAAATTTGTTAGAAATATTCCTGTTCCGAGAGAAACATCACACGTCTCTGTGGTCTAGTGGTCAGAGTCCTAGGCTACAGATCCAGAGCTCCCGGTTTCGATTCCCTGCACTACGAGACTTTCTGAGAAGTAGTGGGTCTGGAACGGCGTCCACTCAGCCTCGTGAGGATAATTTAAGAGCTATTTCAAAGAAATAACAGCTCCGGTCGTTGCCCTAACCACGCGATACCCTCTGTCCGCTAAAGTTGGTACTAACTTCGCCGACAAGCTGCGGTCGCTCGGTCGGAATAGTTCGCTTTCGGACTACAGGCCACGGAGTTTATGTTTTTTGTTCATAATTCTTCATTACATACTGAGTATCATAACAATTGATGAATTGTTGTCAGTGTTACTGATGGCTGTGTTGGAAATACTGAAGCTGTAGTAGATCATTTATTTCGATACTGAGATTCTGAAAATGAAGAAAAACACGTTCTGTAAAGTATAAGTCATTTATACGAAGACTTATTGCTGAAAATAAAGCCAGATCTAAGTCTGTAACTCTTCAAAGGGCAGAAGTTCATTACGTTGAATTTAAAATTTCGGTTGTTACATGCAACAAGAAACACCGTTACAAATAGGACAATCTGTCATTCGGTGCTGTTTAGCGGAAGCTTGGACAACCTGCACCCTTAACTAACTGACGTTCGTAAGATATTGTGTGGGTGAAGTACTGACTTGCCGAATGGTACAGATGGTCTTCACGGAGTTTTAAAGGATTAAATATCTGTTACACATCAATAATACGTTTTATAAGTGACTAAATCAAGGACGCTGAGATGAGTGGAACATATAGCACGTATGGTGGGACTGAAGAATGAATAAAAATTGGTCGAAAGCCTGAAAAATCCACTCAGATCGGAGGATATTATTGAAATGTATCTTAAAGAAACGGGGTGTGAATTTATGGACTGGAATCGTCCGGCTCAGTTTGAAGTTCAGTTGTGGATTGTTGAGAATATGATTACGAATTTTCAGTTTCCTTGAAGGGCGGGAAATTACTTGAAAAGCTAAGGAACTATTAGTTTTTCGAGAAAGATTGTGCTCCGCGGAATTAGTGCCATATTTGTTGTCAACGAGTTCGACCAAGATCACGACACAAAGCTAAAAGCACGAATCGCGCAAGCGCTATTGCAGAGTTTACCCCCCTCCCACTCAACCAGACTAACTCATCAAATTCATATACATCGGCTGCCACAGACTTCTGCCATTTATGGTCAAGTTATTCCAAGTTCAATGTGTGGCGGGTTGTGAGGACCCCCCTGACCGCCGGCTAGACGTCACAATAAAATAGAAATGCATGTGGCAAAACACGCCTCTCCTCTACGTATTATACGCGATCTATCTACGTATGGAACAAGTACAGGTAATTAAAAAAATTAATTGCAACGTAAGCGTAGCAGAGCAGTACAACGCCATAAGAGATCCATGTTGTCTGACGTAGTGGAGCATCAGAAAGGATGAAGTCAGGTCTGTATTACAAAGAACAAAATGAATGGCGTTGTAAATCTATCGTTATGTCTGGATCCGTTTATTTAGATATTCCAGGTCAGAACCGGCGTTACACTTTATGTGCATCATCTCCTCTGCCCCGTCGCTCAACCTGCCGTCTAGTCTTGTCTATACATCCTGAATTCTGGGTTCCGAGGGATCCTCTATGTACCTTGCGTCACACTGGCGGGAAAGCCTGTTTAAAAACAATGGGGAGTCACTTTCTTTTATTCTTTGTTCTTTTTCTGCCTTTTCTTTATCTCTTCTCAAACTGTATTTCGAAATATTCTTCCTCTACCTCCTTTTGTTAAAACAGCAAATTCAGTTCACACATTCATCCTTTAGATGGAATATTTTCGAATACAGGGCTAGCTGCCCTTTTTGTGACTTAGTGAAAACCACTACTTTGTGAGAACAGTGTGACGTCGCATATATAATATATATTTTGTGTGTGTGTGTGTGTGTGTGTGTGTGTGCGCGCATGCTATATTGCAGTCAGATCTCCAAACATTTGTTACCATTGGTTCCTACTACTAAGAACTGAAATATCTAGCACAGTGAAAGGTATTAATACTCACTAGAAAATATTTAAAGATGGGGGGGGGGAAATAACAGGGCCATTAGTTCAGGTCTCTGGCGGAGGGGGAGCTCAAATATATAAATACTCAATTTAAAAAATAAAATTAGGAAACCAAAATATAGGATTTCCCTTTATTTATTTTTTTTTGTTGATTATTGTTCTTGGCCTTTGTTTAATATTCATTTGCATTGTTCAGATAATTTTAGATTTAAGAACCTTTTGCATTTTCTGCTATCAGTTTTACTATGCTTCTCTAGATAATTAGTGAGAAATATATTTTTATAACATTGAGGTATGTAGTTACTACAGGATTCTGACGATGGTGTATAACACACTGATATATTGGTGTTATACACCATCGTCAGAATCCTATAGTAACTACTTGTATAACCGGTATGGACCCGGTATTTACCCTTCTTTTAGAAAATTAGAACGCCTGAAAATTCAGTTAGCGAAAACCCTCAACCCAATATATCAGTGGATTGAGGTATGTGTTTTATATAATTTTTAGTGTTATGTGGGTTGCGGACCCTGACTGGTCCAGCCTGTATCTCACCTGTCTTGCTGCTCACTGCCGCAGTTAGTAAACATCAGGATCGAAGTTTCTAGACCTCGTATTCACTGCTGTTTGTAGTAAAAATTACTGCTTACCTAATCTTGGTCGTAATTTGCTCTCGCTCCGTTTCATTTGTTACGAACGTAAGAAGGTGTGAGACAAACTTTGCAAAATAAAAGAAATAAACGCCTTATATGAATGTCATGAGTGTTCCTTTTCGCTCTAGATGCTATCAGGAAATTCCGATTATCAGCCATAGTAATCATAACAATGTTTGTATTACGTAAGGTCACAGAGAATTTATTATATATTATAAAGTGTTAACCATTTTTATCAGATTGCGTGTGAGATTTTGCATAATATTAGTAGGTAATTCTCATTTTTAGCAATATGACTGATCACATAACCTAATTTATACTGAAGCAGGCATCTATTTTCAAGTGTATTCCATAAAACTTTTCATGTATTTTGAAGTACGTGTATGAATTTTTCATTTTTAATCCAATATGTCTTGTGTTTTGCAGAAAGTTTATATAAAATCTTAATAAACCATAAAGAATTCCACTGAGAATTTTATATATCACACTTTAAACACTCCAGTCTTATATTATGAAGCCTATTAGTAACAGATACTTGGCAATATTTGTTAGGAAAAAAATAATTTATTTTAATTTTGTTTATATTTTTCCTCAGAAATATTTAGAAATTTCTATGTTCACGCACACCTCATATTTATGAAACCCACGGTAAACTACAATCAAATTGTCAATGACCTAACCGAGATTCAAACCGAGCACATTGAGAATAAGGATATAGAGAGTTATTTCTTCGGAAGTGCTGCTTGACGCGATGTAACTGCTTGGAGTCAGTTGGAAGGTTTTAAGTTTATGAAGATACAGTAAGAATGTTAGCAGTAATATTAGGCCTTCAGATATGGATTCGGGTTTGCCTGTGATAATTTGTAGGTATTGTTATGGAATAATAGTTTTATCTGCCATGCTTAGATTTTCTATAATTCAGAAACGAATTTCGGTATTGTACTGAAACGTATACATTCCATTCCACAGCTCCATAATTAACATTAATTTTGAGAGAAATGACAGGCATAACATTTTTCTTTCTGACATTACAAATACACAGAAAAGTTAAATTTAATTCTCAGTCTTTGTGAAAAGAAAGTAATTTTCTTTTAGTATTCATAACAATTTGTATGTAAAGTGTTGTTATGTAATGATTTTAAAGAAATAAATGAAATATTTCAGTAAGTTTCTCGCGGTCACTTCTTCTCCCCACTTTTGACTCAGGATTCCGTTGCGTCGATTTAATAATCCCACGAAGGCATTAAATTAATTCTATAAATGAAAATTATGACATGCTAGAAACAGCCAGATACTAGCAAATAATTCTTTAAGACTTAAGTAAGTAAGTATATTTACTTACTCATGGAGCTGAGCCCTTCTGGAAGAGCCGCCAATTCAGCAGCTACTCAAGAATTTCTCAGGATTTTTATGGAACCCGAAGGTTCATTACCGTGTTCACAAGAGCCCTCCACCGGTCCCTATCCTGAGCCAGATCTATCCAATTCATACCATCCCATCCTATCTCTTTAAGGTCCATTCTAATATTGTTCACCCATCGACGCCTTGATCTTCCTTGTGGTCTCTTTCCTTCTGGGTTTCCCACCAATATCCTATACCTTTAAGACTCCACAGGGTACAATATGAATTAGAACTTGCATACCGGTGGTACCCCGGGGACCCAGGGCTGTTTAACACGTCCGTAACTATCTAAAGGAAGAAAAATTCTATAAAGACGTACTTCATAATTTGCCTTCTCCGCCAATGTAATTAGGGCGAGCAAATTAAGAAAGGTCAGAAGGGAGGGAGCATATAACATATACAGGAAATATGAAAAATGAGCACCGAAAATCTGAATAAGATTAATGTTCAGGCGGTTGGATGTAAGGGCATGAGCTAGATTAATCTGGCTCAGGGTCAATTCAAGTGGCAAGCTGTAGTGAACACTGTTGAAAATTCACACTCTGTAAAATGTGAGCTATTTCTTGGCCTGTTGAACAACTATCATCTTCTGAAGAAGGGCTCCACTTCATAAAGACATCTAAGTCAATCAGTAAGTATACAAACAAATTCCGTGGCCTGTAGTCCGCAAACTAACTATACCGACCGAGCTTCCGCTGCTTGTCGGCGAAGTTAGTGCCGACTTTAGCGGATAGAATGTGTTGCGTGGTCCGCGCAACGGATCCTTACGGCCGTTAATCTCGATTTTGTAGACCGGAGCGGTTATTTCCTTGAAATAGCTCCTCAGTTATCCTCAGGAGGCTGAGTGAACCCCGTTCCATACCCACTACTTCTCAGAAAACCTGGTAGCGTCGGGAATCGAACTCGGATCTCTGGATCTATAGCCAGGAACTCTGACAACTAGACCACAGAGGCGGTCCTGAATCAACAAATAAGCGAACTAATTAGTTCGCTAGGAAATCAGTGAACGTTTTCAAACCCAACTCAGTTTTTCCTTGGTTACCGCAGTGTGCAATGGAATGGAGACTAAGAATTGTACGATTTGAGCTGCTTTAATTCAGTTCCCAGCCACTTGGGGGTGCTAGTATACAGTTTCCTCTAAGAGGACTAGACTAATAATAAATTACATTAATATCTTTCGGCGGCTTTTTCTTCAGAAGAATATTCCTGCCTTATCATTAATGACGACAGTATTACGACAGACTATGTGCCGTGAGGAGATAACATTTCAAAGAGAAATTCCTGGACGTTTCCCCTATGGAGAAGATGAACCTAGTAGTGACATAAATAAAAATAGTAAATAACACAAGACTTCCCTACAGAGATTCCGACAACAGTAAAAAAAGTGAATCTCACTTGTAAGCCGATGCGGACAAACGGAATATGAAACAGACGACATTACTTTGAGTAATCGCTCGGATATGAGTACTGTCATGTCTACACCGGCTAGTGATATTCCAAATTAGGTACCTCGTTCAATGCATCACTATGGCATAAGCGTTCCAAACTTCTAATCCAAATATGGTAGCCTTGCCTTTTTTCTCGGAAATTTAACTTTATGTGGTTTATTAGTTAACAAGAAATAAATACGTTTCATTAACATGACATTGATCACGTTAGAAACACATAGTTCAGAAACGTTCATATGCCACGCGCTTTCCGTTGTATAGCATGCGACTTGGTTTATCAGGAATGTATCCTTACATGAACACAGACACGGGGTTTTAGCGAACTCATTACACACTTGGAATAATAAGAGGCAAGTATGGCTACAAGGATGAAAAGATGAGAATCTTGTGTACCTCGTTGAGGCACTATGCTACAAGCCGGATTGTCGCGGGTTCGATTCCTGATGGGGGTCATTTAACTTCTCAATTTACTTATCTTTCCAGTCGCAATATGGCCCTGTGGTAGACGCAGCCTCTGACAGAAATGAGTACCAGGAATCTTCCTTGGGATTAAACGGTGGCCGGCACGTTAGGCTGATAACCTCAACGCCACCTGTGAGCCGATTCTCTATAAAATGTGGGTGCCCCGACGTCTAACAACCATATGGGCCTCCACGGCCGTTACAGCGACAGCTTATGTACCTCTTAATAAATATACCATACTTACGCATGTATAGGCCGCACATTTTTTGCCAAAAATTAAGAAAACTGGGGTGCGGCTTATATTCGAAATCACACTTCATTTAAAAAAATTGTATTCATAATTAGTAATACAGGGTGTTCTACTCCTGAAATAATATTCCAAGAAAATTATTTTTTTTTCTGTCTGAAAATTGTGATGCGGCCTATACACGCACGCGGCCTATACATGCGTAAATACGGTAATCTGTATGTTAAAAACTGTTGCAAACAGTTGTAAACAAGTTGTAAACTTGTTTAATTTAGTTGAGGACAGAACCCAGAGGTGGGCTTTTGTGAATTAAGTCACTTAATAGAGATTCTGGCTCTATAAAACGCAGAGAATTTGATCATTAGCTGAGTGACTATTGGCTGCCCAAGAAAAGCTCTTCTCCTACGAGGCAGTTACATTGAAATATTATTATAACACCATATAAAAGGGTTAAATTATAAATTATAATACAGCCTACACCAACCAAACATCATAGCGAATAAATATAAAATTAAATTTCTTTCAGAATGTGTAGCAATGTTAAAGAAATTATTCTAAAATATGAAATTATTGAATGAGATCAGAAAATATATATTGTCACGTGTCTGCGGTTCCGTAAAAAATAAAAACGGATTCTGGATTAGATGATTGGATTTATTAGCACTTCTATTACGAATCTATTTGTGCAATTACAATCAATTACAACAGCTTACAATCAATGGCTGCGTCAGACTAGCTGCATTCCGTACTGGACTACGAGGGTCGTCTCTTCTGCGTGACTGCCTCATTCTGATTTACGGGTCTGTCGCTTCTTCACCTTCCGTTGTCTGCTGGTTAACACAGCTGAACACTCAACTGAACTATTGAACTGCTCATCTGTTATTATCTGTGTTTTGTCCGTTACTACGATACGTGTCTCATGACTTGCTACTCAGTAACGGAGATCCTTTCACCCTTGACTGCTAACCTCGGGAATGTGTTTAGTGAACCGTTGTCTAGTAATGGCCATATTAGTCACACTGTTTAGGACACATTACCGCATATTATATGCGGGATATGGAAATAATAATTGCTGTGTATCACCAAATGTAAACTGATATATCAAAAGAATTTTCGGCACATATTATCAAATCAAATAAAAAATCATTATATTTTTACACCACACCAAACATTACTTTGAAGTACAGAAGTGAATTATCCCATCGGATTGTTTAAGGCTGCCTGAAGTGATTACTTGTTTCATCAGTGGGAAATAAATCTTTTGTTTCAATAACTTTATAGCAAAGTCTCCTTTGTAAGACCTGGGCAGAAGTAGGAACAAAATAAAAATGAAATTAAAGAAGCAGGGAATAAGATTTGGGACTGTATTTTTGTGGTTAGTCCAGTGAGAGGGTTCTTGTATTCAAGAAAAGGGACCCTTACAGCCCTTAAGGTACAAGGAGTTCCTTCGTGAGCTAGGCAACTGTGAGGTTCTCAAGGCTCTCTTCAATGCTAGCAACTACCTGCTTTCATTTCCAGATTTCTTACAGGTCATTCTTCTGATAAGGTTTTACCACGTGCACACCTTAACCTACACGAGACCTACACTTCCGTCCTATAGACTTCACGTCCGTGTATTCTGATCTGTCAAGAATTATCACGGCTTCTACAGGGTGATTCATATAGAACCGACACGACGAAATGAGGTGTAATATAAAATATACCATACAGATATTAAAGTAATTTACACATATCTTATCTTGGATTGTGTGCAGTGATCAGAGCAGGTGTGAAAGTGTCCGCCGTTTTCAAGTAGGCATTAGAAACACTCGCTGTTCAACAGTGAACTCCATGACTGTCGCCTGCGCACTGCAGACACGTTTCGGCATTGTCCTTGACCTTGCAGCATAAGGGCTGCCACTTGCCGGATCATGCGCACACCATTCGACTCAGCACGGCCCACGGATTATTATGTCGTAATTGTGAGCGGTTATATGCATCACCTGCGGAATTATTAGCAAATTCATCGGGCAGGTTCTATACGATTCACCCTGTAGTTGTGCCTACTGTAAGAAAAGTTAAAAGAAAACTGGATCTAACATTTCCAGAATGCGATTGGTGTACACTTACCGAGACGAAACGAATATGTAAAGGCTTTCGTAGAATAGCGCAAGTAAGGAAGCTCTTCAGATGTAACTTGGAAACAGAAGAGTGTAAGTGAAAGGAAGAAGCGTTGGAAGAGGATGAACAGATGCAGGTTTTGCACGCGGCACCTAACGCGCGAATCTACAAGCGGCCGCAGTTGGAACGTGAAGGCGCCGACAGAGTTCAACATGGATACGAGACCAAGGAATGTGAGAGCGGTGATGAACGGCTTTGATACTTGATTCAGGGGAGGAGAGACGTGGAAGGTACCCCCCCGAGCCCCCAACCTTATTTTGAAGCTTACTTCACAACAGGTGTATGCGGAGTATGGCGGTTCTCAACAAATGATTGCCACTCAGCCAGAATACACATGTAAGAACGTTAGCTGCATAGTGGTAACTATATGTACCACTTCTTTTCATGTACATCGTCTCGGTTCTTCTTTCGCAGAGCGATTGTATGGAATTTATGCAGTACTAAGAATATAATCGCCATTCACGGTAGCCGAGCGGTCTAAGGCATGCGCTGTCTTCGCTCGCTCGGAAGCTGGCATCGTGGGTTCGGATCCCACTCAGGGCATGGATGTTTATGTGCGTTTTTCTGTGTTTGTGTACAGGTAGAGGCCTTGCGACGAGCTGATCACCTGCCCAAGGAGTCCTACCATATGTCTGAGATCTAGTAGAACAGAAATTGAAACGGAGAGTTTCATGGAGGTAGGCCTAGGCCCAAATGAGGGCTGTAGCGCCAATGAAAAAAAATAATATAATCACATAGGCATAATCACACCAGCATCATAGCAGCTACGTATAAATTTTATGAGGAAAACGGATCTAGTTATTTTATGTATTGTTTGGAAGGCCTTGGCGCTTCAACACCTTAATCCGTGTTTATTAGGGGCACGCCGTAGAGTAGTTGGTTGAGGCACTACCCTACAAGCCGGAAGGTCGCGAGTTCGAGTCGCGATGAAGAATTTTTTTTTTTTTCAATTGACTTAATCCTTCCAGCCGACCTATGGCGCTGGGGCTCTACTCAGCCTCTTAACAGAAATGAGTACCAGGAATCTTTCTGGGGGGATAAAAGGCGTAGAGCTGACAATTTTACCGCCATCTGTGAGGCGATTGTCTAGAAAATGTGGGAATCTCGTCTTCTCACAAACTTTTGGATCTCCACGGCCGGGTACAAGGATAGTTTTACCCTTTCTTTTACCTGACATTCTAGAAACTTCCTTCAGAATAATCATTGATAACTTCCACATAGTATTATAATAAACTTATTTGTAAGATACGGACAGAGAGAAAAAATATATATTGGTGGCACTGTCTTCTTCATTTGTTTAAAATATAGAGTATAAATATATAAACGAAAATTATTTTAAACCATGAAAACCTAAAATCTTACATATTTTAAGCCAGTTGAATCTAATGCACACCCAAAACCTGGCAAACAATTTCCTAATGAACAATTTTAATATTTAAGATTTGAGGCTTTCACGGCAGTCTGCTTTCACCGGTTCTCACCGTCTCTTCCCTTGCAGATTTCTTATATTTTTCCTTCCAACCTGAAGATGGAGGCGATACGTTCCTCCGAAACGTCGGTTAACACCACATATACACGGTGCCAAATCCAAGAAAACTGGTTTCTTCAATTTAAATACTTTCCCACATACGTTTGCATTTTTGAACCCTCTCTTTCCTACAGGTTACCTGACTAAGTCGCAAGCATTTCTCAAGTCTCCATCATATCAAGCACGTATCGATACTAATTGTCATGAGGAGGTTCGCGGAAACTAATTGACATGTATGGTTTAATACAAGTAGCTGGTATGAGAATCCCTTGTTTTCATGTGCCCAGAATTGTACAGTGTTGTTTACATTGAAACTGTATATTACTGTATTTTATTTTTATTGTAGTGGGGTGGGACTAAGTCCCTTGTACTGCGGCCACTTCTGGCCTATTGTACCAGCCCCAGATGATAGGTGAGGGTGATTGTGGAGCAATTGGTGGAATGAAGATTGGCAGGGAAAACCGAAGTACTCGGAAAGAACCTACCCCAGCCCCACTTTGTCCACCACAAATCCCACTTGACCAGACCCGGGATCAAAACCGGGCCGCCGCGGTGGGAAGCCAGCGACTAAACGCTTGAGCTATGGCGCGGTCCTTCCATCGTTGTTACTTTCGCTTATGCAGTTCAATTCAATCAATTTATTAAAGTACTTGACAACAATGCGACATTTGGGAGAGTGGAGGTATAGCTCCATCATTTCTATCATTCTTAACCTTGGTGTTAGATGGCGGTGAGTGGTCAGCTTCACGCCCCGGCCGCTTTACAGACAGAGAAACACTCATAACATAGGAGGCTGGGTGGGTCCCAGAGCCGGACGTTATGGGGAAGAGAACAGTCTGTTGCTTGCACCGGGAATCGAACTCCAACGCTTCCATCTTCTAGCCACTAGCCTGGTCGCTGTACCTACTGAGCTATCCCGGCTCCAGTTGCTCACTGTAACGATGACCATGTGTGCTACACTGGAGCAGAAGTTGAGAACTGTGAACTGCGCTTAAGACGAACGGACAGCGTGAGGACCGGTCGCCTTTGCGGCCAGTAGATGCAGCACAGCGCTGCAAGGACAAGAAGTTTGACTGATGGCGGAAAGAGCGAATTTAAATGAAACAGCAAGGCAATAAACCTGTCACAGTTCCGCAAACCAACCAGATATAAACGAAACGTTGTAGTTTAGCGCGCGTTTGAACCTTTTAATAATATCAAAACCACAAAACCGGCTTCCCATTTTCAATCGAGGCATGATTAGATATATAACCAAGACGCTGATTCACTTCGCCGCTCAACAAGTACCACGACAAACCAGGCTTCATGGACGCTCCAGGCCGGATCACAAATCACGAGAGAGCTTCTGTGTCTGTGTTTCTGCTTTTGGGCCTTTCAGACATAAATCTACATTATATTCAAAGAGAAGGAGGTAGGTTTTGGTGCCTACCAACACATCCAATTAGATGAATTTTGGGGACATCACAGCCCAAAATACTATCTTGTCTTCCCGAAACAAGTTTCTCTAAATTATTCTGGTCACAGGATCGTTGTTGCTTGATGCCAGCTCATTATACAAGTCCCGCACATTACAGATAACGCTACCCAAACAAAGGGTATCATATGTTTATGAGAAAGTGAGCGTCATAAATAACGTTGATTAGGGTTCACTGTTTTCATAGCTTATTAACATCAGTCAGCCATCACTGGCCGTCCGGATAAGTGTCCTAATGTAAATTAGTTTCAGGTAATGAAAAGAAAATTGATTCCATAACCGGCATAAAGTAGAGTAATCCCGTCTCTATATATAAACGTCGATATTCAGAAATATTCATCGCTAGTTAATTAAAGGACAAAGTAGCCTGCGTTATCAGATGATGGAAACAAAAATGTTAAAGTTAGAGGCTCTCTTGACTGGAGGACATATTCATTTCCCTGTAGAATCTTCACCTACGTTACAAAAGGAAAAGCAAGCACGACTGATTGATAGTTTTATTAAATGACGCTTTTTCAACTGTGTATACTATTTCATTGGTAGCAGGACGATTTGAGAAAGGTGAATCGGAAAATAAATGGAAGAATATGGTCGTGGCCTATTTTAACTTACTACCTCATCATTTTTCTTGGAGAAATAAGAAAAGTACAGCAATTCTTTATCAGGAGAGCGGGTCTCCGTGGCGAGATATGAAACCGAAAGCTCCGGAATTTGAAGCAAGGATATTAACATGTCATCCTTGACGAAGCTCACAAATAAAGAGGCGAAAGACATAAAACAGTGTAAAGTGGGATTACAGAAATAAATGAAGAAGAAAGGAAAGAAACGAAAAAAGAACAATTAAAGAATAAAATATGGAAAGGAACAAGAAATAATAAGTGAAAAATAAGGGACGAAAACAAACAAAACGATAAATGTAGGAAGATATAAGCAAAGGACCATAATAGGAAGAAAAAGAAACCGATCTAACTCCGAGGATAGGAATAACTGGAGTTTTACCTCCACTACATTCATACTTCGCCGTTGCATGGTTGATTGGCATAAACACAGCTGTACCACCATAAGATGAAGTTGAAATTCACTTCTTCGATAACAGGCGTAAGTCAAGAGGATCTACCATCTTAAAGGAGGTTTTTAGCGGAACAAGAGAGATCTATAGTTGCCTTGACACAATCCATTACGAGGGAGTATTCTGCGGTCTATGGCACCAACCAAATTTCTAGGCAACAAAGCAACTCTGTCCCTTTGCTTAATTAAGAAGCAAGCCACGAAGACGAATGCAGAGTTAAGGCCGTACAGGTATTCACACTCAGGACCGTGTATAAACAAGTATACGTAAAGACAAGACCAGCTTGCGACTTCAACCCGTCCTGAGTCATTGAGATCCTCTACATTTTCTCACAAACATCCGTTTTAATATTATCCTCTCAAGTATACGTGACTGTCGACGCTATAGTAACTTCTGATGTTGTTTAATGATAAATGAAATGAGAGGACAATTATGAATGTCGCGCTGGAATGAAGCATTTCTACGCCTGTACCCTACTCCCGTCATTAACACACAAGCGTATGTAAGCCGGGGGTTTATGTCCTTGTGCTTTAGAATGTGAGAGCTTCAAACATTTTTACAACTGTGAAACATTTTCTGCGCTGTAATTTTCTAGGTTGTACTACCGCTGAATCTGAACATTCAACACCCGGCTCTATTTAAAATCATATCACTCTGTAGTCCAGTAACAATAACTTTGAAATGTATTCTACCGTTTCAGCTTGCTGTAGCACAACATGAAGATCACGAAAACACCTACAACGAACAACCTTGATGGCCGACAGCCATACAGCAAACTCCAGTCCCAACAAGAACATTCAGGACAGCAACAGAACACAAACCAACAAACCAACAAAACCGTAAGTAACATCATATATACAGAAACTGAATATACATTTATACCTCAAAACAAAGCTCTAACATAACATATCAATGTCACAAATAAGGCAAACACGTGCATAGCTAGTGTTCAAAGACAGCAGCCTCCGTAGTCTAGGGGTAACGGTCTCACCTCATGACTCAAGGTACGCGGGTTCAAACCCGGCGGAGGTCGTGGAATTTTTAATGGCGGAAAAATTCAGGGAACATGTCCTGGAGACAGTAGAAATTAAAAAGGGGACGCACAATGGACCAATAACTGGTCTAAGTGCATGGGGAAGCCCACCCCCTCATTACTGAATACTGAAGTGTTCAAAGACAAACAAATAGAACGGTTGGTTAACCCACATAACCAGAAGTAACCCGAGGCAACCGCATAAGAAAAGCAAAACGTTATTACTGTGAGCGGCAGGTTCCTTATTCACAGCAACCTGTACATGTGCTCATGCGCAGTTAGGCCGAATCATGTAGTGGCAATAAATGAAAAACAACGAGAGAATATTAAACGACGTTGCACATAGACAGCAAAAGACGGAACCCAAAAGCTGAAGGTTAAACCCTGCTAATGCCCCTGCTGCACACAATCATGCGCTATATCTATTCGCTATTCACCCTCACAGACTATTTCTCTAAATTGTATGATAATATTTCCGTCCCATCTCCATCTTGGTATTAAAAATGGCGGCTTCGAAGTGATTTTATCATTAAAAATTTTTTAATTTTCCCGTCAGTGGCATTTAGATTAGTCTCCAAAGCCACTTTAACAGAATGTGCAACGGAAAGTCGAGCTTCACGAATATGAAAACCGGGTTCCATTTTGTTGTTTGAACGTGAAGCCGCGAGCTAATGGGTAATCCCCGAATGGTGTTCGTGAAATGTGTGGCAGTGTTCCAGCGAGCTGAAGCATCTCTCGGTCGCTAAGAATGTCGGCAGACAACCAGACTTGACCGTATGGATTCGTCATGACCTTGTTCCCAGAACTTGGCGCTTCTGTTTCATAATTAACAGAGCTGTTGAAGGAAGAAGCCATTACCATAACACAAGGTGCACTTGAGAGAGAATACAGAGCCGCAAATAGCAATGCTGAAGCACCGGCGTCTCAGTCGAGCCAGTAGCAGAATTCGTCTCTTCACTTCCAAGTCCAGACGCGACCTTGGATTACGCTTTCCTCGAATATAAAGCGGCCAGAGCGTGAAGCTGTTCACTCAACTTCATCTAGTACTGGGATTAGGATTGCAAAGGCGATTACTGCATGTCTTGCTGCTTAGGCACAGAAGCGTGAGAAGTTTACAGAATGAGCGCAGATTGTGGAGGTCATATCAGTTCGTCTGCCTGTTTTGGTAGATTTTCAGCGTAGGTTTCACCTCCAGAACTGCTTAACAGAACGCAATAATAAATATTTGGTTCCTTCAATAGCAAGAAATGTCTTAATTAACTCTGCTCCACGGAGTTAAACAATTAGCTACATAAACAAAATAACAAACTCCGTGGCCTGTAGTCCGCAAGCGAACTATACCGACCGAGCGACTGCCGCTTGTCATCGAAGTTAGTGCTAACTTTTGCGAATAGAGGGTGTTGCGTGGTCAGCGCAACGGATCCCCACGGCCGTTAATCTTGGTTTTCTAGACCGGAGCCGCTATTTCCTTGAAATTGCTCATCAGTTAATACTTCACGAGGTTGAGTGGACCCATTTACAGACCAAATACTTCTCAGAATAACTGGTAGCGCCGGGAATCGAACTCGGGACGTCTGGATCTGTAGCCAGGAACTCTGACCACTAGACCACAGAGGCAAAGTTAACTTCATATGACAATTTTTTTATGGTTTCATACTAAGAAAGCGAGGGAGCTGTGTATGAATCGATGAAAATTTTACTGCACCAAATTTTCCATCTATCCATAGGCAGTTCCCTCTTGCACTTCGCATGAAATCATAAATTGAAAATTTTCAAATTCCCCTAAAATGCCTCATTGAACAGAAAATAAATTAACAGGGCGTAGATTCTCTTAGAATTCGTAAATTTTCACATATGTTCTACAATTGAAATACATCATTAAACAGCCTAAAAGGGCTAGTATTTTAATCTTTATGCGTCATAGTGTCACCATTGTATCATGAGGAGGATATTTGACTCAAGTACCCATAATACCTTCATGACTAGTACAGTTATGTCTGCGATGAATGGAAAAAAAGTTCAACGAAGAAAGCAAAAATTATAAAATAAGTAATTTTCAGAATGTTAGCTCATATCAGAACTTCCTTTCTAACTTCTGTTTACAAGTCTCAATTTTGAAATATCCCTGATTCTGTATTTCTACGTTATAAGTATCACCAACCACGATATTAATTTTACATGCCTGCAGTCCTAACATTGCAATCTTATCGCCTGCTGTCCAAAAACATAAAAATTAGAATATATAAAACTATAATTATTCCTGTGGTTCTGTATGGGTGTGAAACTTAAACTAGGTCTCTGACATTAAGGAAGGAACATAACAATAAAGGTGTTTGAGAACAGGGTGTGGAGGAGAATATTTGGACCGAAGAGGAATTAAGTGACAGGAAGTTGGAGAAAACTACATAATAAGGAGTTTCGTAATTTTCGTCATGTAGAGTGATCAAGTCAAGAAGAATGAGGTGGGCAGGGCATGTAGCACGAATTGGGGAGAAGATGAATATATACGGGATATTGGTCGGAAAGCCAGAAGGAAAGAGACCACTAGGGAGACCAAGACATAGGTGGGTGAACAATATTAAAATGGATCTTAGAGAGATAGGATGGGACGGTATGGATTGAATTGACCTGGCTCAGGATAGGGACCAGTGGAAGGCTCTTGTGAACACGGTAATTAACATTCGGGTTTCATAAAATGCTGGGAAATTCTTGAGTAGCTGCAGATTTGGCTTCTCCTCAAGAAGGGCTCAGGTCCATAAGTAAGTAAGTATTATTTTTTATTGATAATGGGGTGGGACTAAGTCCTTTGTACTGCGGCCACTTCTGGCCTATTGTACCAGCCTCAGATGATAGGTGAGGGTGATTGTGGAGCAATTTGTGGAATGAAGATTGGCAGGGGAGACCAAAGTACTCGGAGGACACCTGCCCCAGCGCCTACAAATTCCACTTGACCAGACCGAGGATCGAACCCGGGCCGGCGCGATGGGAAGCCAGCGACTAACCGCTTGAGCTATGGCGCGGCCCCACAAGTAAGTAAGCACGTACTGTTCTATCATGTAGTCACACTCTAATAATCGGTGGGCATCGAACCGAGGGGGGAGCTAATGGCATCCAAAATCAAGTTTATAGCCTCCAGATTACCACTGCCATGGATCTTTTCGTGACATTCCTCTATTTTAAGTCTAGTGCTTCTAGATACAGTTATTGTTTTGTATTTAATAAAATAAAATGAGAGCATTAACAGTAGTCCCGGTTCCCAACCCCCAGTTTTCCATAAAGTCTTGGTCTTACTAGCCGCTCTCCTTTTAAGGAATATACTCGTAACTACAGCTGTCGGCAAAGAGAGCTGTACTCTTAACGGAGTACGTAAGTAGTCGCTTCTATTACTTAATTCAAAATCTGTGTACGAAAATAAATTGAAACACACGAAACGCCGAGAGATCTGTATGGTGACAGACTTATATTTGAATGGGAGAAAGTTTACTAATTGCTGCAGAGATTCAAAAGAGGTCGGTCAATGATAAATACACGTGTTGGGGCACCCAAACTGCAGCACGTGTCAATCAGCCAGTCAGCGGCAACGTAAGAATCACAGATGATACAGTGACATTCGAAGTGAGCTGGATCATAGAAGGGAATCTCTGCAAAAATGACTTAAGGCTCTACTTAAAACATATTGGAAGAAATATGACTTTACTATTGTGTGATTAATTTGTCGAGTTATACTATAAGTTTTCCAATTTCTTACTCACCTTCCTATAGGCCTCTAGACGTACACATTTCTGCACTTGAGTGTACATAAAAATGTAACAGTTTTGCAGACATTTATTACTCACTTATTCTATTATTGATGGATTTACGTGACTTGAAATCATCCAAGCCTAAGTATGTACTGAAATAATGAAGGGGTTTCCTTTATTGGTTACCGGTTTTCATATTTAACTACAAACTTACAGCTTATCGTAATATTTCACATTGTAATTGCAGCGGGTGTAACTCATAATAAAGCTACACTCACAGGAAGCACCTGTTTCTAATGACGGAGTTGTGTAATTTATAGACAAGTATGAGTGGTCTTTTGAAACACTGTCGTAGCATACAATTGGAGGTGACGTAACTGATAATTATTTACACTGAACCTACAGTAAAGAGGGCGCCTATGCGGCGTCGTATATCTTTCGTGACGCTTCCATTTGCGTCGTCCTTTTACTTTAAACATGCTGTATGTTAGGGACCTGTCAGTGCGCCAATAATATGAAATTATGGCCTGATGGGGAGCCTCGCTGAAAACTGTAAGCGCTACAGTAATAAACAACAAGTTTTTCATAATATCTGATCTTCTAGGAGTCGTATTAAATTTAACTTTCCATTTTATTTATATCTTTGCTATCATCAAATAATACTAATCATTATGACGCTTCAAATTTGTAGAGGGCCTATGACCGATCTTATGTAAAGATACAAACATAAAGAAGAACTGAAAAAAATCGATCAAAATAGAGAAAAAGGAACACCAACTACGAAGGGACAAGCCTGCATACGGAACCCAGGAAGTATAGCTCATAATGTTGAGAATTATAAAAGTGACAACAATGTTTAATTAATAATAGAATCAGAGATTGTGTGTAAGATATCGTACATATTAGTTTCTTAAAGTGAGGAGTTGATAGCCCTCTCCAAAACCGTAAACTGGATGATAACAGCTTGTCGCCTTTCGCCACTGTTATTCGATAAATTCATAGCTGGTCTCCATATCTGGAGACCACATTCTCCATCTGCAGCATGAGAATACACCATTCGATAGTGGTAAGGGAATTTTCGTAATACGGATTAATTTGTCGTGGAACATAACTAGTGGAGGGCTCTTGTAAATACGGTAATGAACCTTTGGTTTTCATGAAAGACAGGAATGTCTCGACCAGCTGAAAACCTATGACGGAGAGTCAGTAAATATCATGTGATATTCGAACTTGGAAAAATCATTAATTTATCGACATATCACCCACCAACACTGATATACTTGTTCGATAGCTTTACCAGTGCGTCGAAACCTTTGACTCTTGTCTCAGCTATTTCCGCACTTGGGTTCAAATCTTTTCGTCCTCATGAACATGGTCAAATTTTTAAATATATACGTTATTATCATTGTGAATCTGAACATCATCATAAGTATTATGCACCTGAAGCCAAAGGCAGACACATTCATTTTCCTTGCTCTGTAGTTTTTTTTTCTGTGGCGCTACAGCCCCAATTTTTTGGGCCGAGGCCTACCTCCATGAAACTCTCCGTTTCACTTCGGTTTACTAGATCTTACACATTCAGTAGGATTCCTTGGGCGAGTGATCAGCTCGTCGCAAGGCCTCTACCTGTAGACAAACACAGAAAAACGCACACAAACATCCATACCCTGAGTGGGATTCGAACCCGCGATCCCGGCTTCCGAACGAGCAAAGACAGTGCATGCCTTAGACCGCTCGGCTACCGTGATCGGCTGCTCTGTACTTACTGAAGTGTAATCCCCTAAACCTTTCAAATTTCTACAGCCCAGCGACAGTTATAATACAATACAGAAATAATAAACATGAATCCCAATGACATATTTTGTTCAAGAGATGCTAAGCCTTTATCTTCCAGTACCCAAGAGACAATTACCTGCAGGTGGTTAATTAGTTAACTTTAATAAACATGCACCAATCTTATGACCTCACAGTCTAAGACATGTACTGCCTTCTGCTGCTCTAACGCTCGGATAATGGGCTCAAATCCTACTCCACGAATGCATAAACGTCTGCATTGTTCGTGTGCTCGTATTGTACAGAGAAAGGGCCGATCCCTGTCCAAGGGGATGGCTACATTACGGTTCCGGAATCCCAGAAATGGGAGGACTTGAACCGCACTGTCCTGTCGTTCCGAAGAAGAAGAAGATATATCGATAGATAGATAGACAGCTTAGGTAGGTAGGTAAATAAATTAGATTAATCTGCTGTGTCTTCACAAGACGTTGCCTGGTAACGGCTTTCAACGGCCGATATTCCCCTTACTCTGGTTTCCTAAACCACCCCCGTGCCTCAGCTACCAGCTTATAGCAACAACAGCTCACAAGGACTGAATGCCAGTAGTCCTCTATCTAACTCATTCACTCACCAACCACCTCTCTCCACTCCACTGCATGCAGTGCAGTAACTGAAATGAACCCAGTCGGTCACATAATATAGTCTCGGAGAGGACAACACAGAAAACAACACTTCCTTCAGTATTTCCATTATTGCTCGTTGACCGCTGCCTAGCAACGGCTCTTGTTTCGTTGTTTGCTTCGCGGTCATTGCCTAGTAGCAGGTCATTATGCCACAGTGCACTACTTGATTAATTAGTTATTTTGTTTAGCAGTTATATACATAGTGAGAGCAGGGACAGCCTATTCGGTACAGCTACTGGTTATGGGCTGGATGGCCCAGGAGTCCGAGTTCTAGTTCCGGAAGGGACATTAGATATCTCCTCTCCAATTTGTGCAGACCGGTTCTGGAACCCAAACCGTCTCCTATCCAATGGGTGCGGGGAATGTTTCCCCGGGGTAAAGCTGTCGGAACTTGAAGCTGACTTTTCTCCTCCAACCAGTTCTGACATCAAGAAAACATGGGTTTATACTTCCATTCCTCCCATATGCCTTCATGGTGTAGTGCTGCTTAATTAGTTGAAAAAAAAGGAAAATTTCATGTTTACTTTTTTAAATACCATATTTACGCATGTATAGGCCGCACATTTTTTTGCCAAAAATTCAAGAGGAAAACTGGGGCGCGGCTTATATTCGAAATATTCGAAATCACACTTCATTTAAAAAAATATATATTCATAATTAGTAATACAGAGTGTTCTACTCCTGAAATAATATTCCAAGAAAATTATTTTTTCTATAATTTCTGTCTGAAAATTGTGCTGCGGCCTATACATGCGTAAATACGGTACTTAGTTCATTGGTCTTGTAATTCATTCGTTGCTTAGTTATTATTGTAGTAACTAAGTTTGTTGTTACTTTCTTTGATTAATTACTTAGTTAATCAGGCAGTGCCCTTATTCATTTAAACTAACTTCATTCTGGATCGGTGTTAGTTGGTTAATTAATTGTATACTTAGTTTGTTGGTGTTCACGTTGGTTAGTTGCTTAGTTAATAAGGAAGTGTCGTTGAACCTGGGAAGTGCTGGAATACTTACTGCCTTGTTTATAAATGGTATGAGGGAACATATGAACATGTTAACATGTTAACATGTTAACATCTTCTGTACGCTTACAACTTGCAAAGTGCCAATTGCACAGTGTCAATCAGAGAATCGAACTGTTCAATTACTCAACAGACCTACCTCGTGTTCTCACACAATACCACAGAGAAACCTGAAAACTCAATGGGTCTAATGGCTTTGATGTGTGTTGTTTATTTGTTTATTTTGTTGTTTTGTAGTGCTAATTGTGTCGGGGGAATAGATGATAAGATAATGGATTTTAAATTTGTATGGATAACGGAGTTATCTGTTGCACGCTGATTCTTTAATAATCTTACAATACCCCATTATCATCCATTACTGATAGAATGCGATGGATTTTCTGCTCTTGTGTTTGTTTCGGCTGTCGCCATTCATGTGAAATTTTTGCATTAGGCCTACAGTCCATTAGGGGAGAATTAAGGCTCATAAAGTACGTAGAGTCCTATTCGTTCCAGCCCTGGTAGCACTTGCAGCGTTGAGCCAATGCTATTTCAGTTTCGGAGGCATAAATACTAGGCGATAATAGGGCTGAGATTCCGGGTTAGGGTTCCAAAGTGTTTTCTCAGCAAATGTTCACGATTTCAAAGTAAAGCTTAGAACAAAGAGTGTCGTCTTCAGCTAACTAACTAACTAAAATACTGCCATCTGAAAGGACACCCTTTTAAGTTGGGACTGACAGATAACACATCTTGTGATGGGTGCCTAAAAGAAAACAAATCAGCCGCACACATCCTGTGTGATTGTGATCCCAGAGCTTACTTAAGATTTCGTCACTTGTGTCTTTTTTTAATGGAACCAAGTGACGCCCCCATCAGCAGGGTCCTACACTTTATTAAAAGTGTAGGATTAATAAAGGGTTAATACAAGGGGGTACAACCAACCCCAGTCACAATAAAGATAGACCAAAAACAACTGGAGAATATGAAATGTTTTAAATATTTGGGTAGCTTGTTAACAGATGATGGAAGGTGTACTAGTGAAGTTAAATCCAGGATTGCCATGGTAAAAGCTGCATTTAGCAAGAAGAAGAATCTTTTACCAGCAAATTGGACTTAAATTTGAGGAAGAAACTTGTGAAATGCTACATTTGGAGCATAGCTCTTTATGGGGCTGAAACATGGACACTTAGGGCAGTAGATCAGAAACATCTGGAAAGTTTTGAAATGTGGTGTTGGAGAAGGATGGCGAAGATCAGTTGGACCGATTATGTGAGAAATGAAGAAGTGTTAATTAGAGTCAGTGAGCAGAGGAATATCCTACACGAAATAAGAAAANTGATGATGATGATGATGACAAGGGGGAACACAATAGATCATTGAAGGTCGCAGTGCGGGGGCCGGTCTTTATGACCCACTCCTTACACACATACATAAAACTAACCAACTAACCTACTATGTAATTCTATTGAGCACAGCCCTATTTGAAACTCTAGGAATCTCTTAACTGGTCAAGAAAATCCTTGCTTCATATGGAAAATTAAGGTTTATTGTCGTGAATACAGGAGTAAGCTTCTCCAACTATAATTAGAATATTCAAGTCAAGGGTGATGAGATAGGTAGGGCATATAGCACGAATAAGGAGAAGAGGAATGCATATAGGATATTTTTAAGAACGACAGAAGGAAAGAGACTATTTGGAAAAATAAGACGTAGGTGGGTGGACAATTTTAAAATGAATCTTAGAGAGATAGGATGGGATAGACTGGATTGATCTGGCTCGGGATAGGGTTAGGTTGAGGGCTCTTGTGAACAGGATAAAGGACATTCGGGTTCCATAAAATCCTGGAAAGTTTTTGAGTAGCTGAACAATGGGCAGTTTTTCAAGAAGGGCTCAGCTCCATGGGTAAGTGCCGTGTAAAGAGGAACCCACAACTGGACCCCACATTGACTCAAGTCCGCGTAAAATATGTACTTCATTTTTCTCTCTAAAAATTGTTCTAAACGTTTCTTAATGTTAAGAGTACATAGCGAGTTAAGGCCGAGGTGCCGCAGAAAAGAAGGTAGAGCTTCATACAAAGTGCCCATTATTTTTCTTGGATTTCAAACATTTTGCAATGCTCAGAGAGTAATAAATTTCGTGAAAATCTGTTTAGCGGTTCCTTTTGTCTTATGAGGACAGACGGATGGACATTCATTGCGAATGAGTCTATATTAATCTTCAAGTAAAAGAGTTGGACTCCTATCACGGTGTCCGCGCTGTCTGAGGCATCAACTGTCTTCGCTTGCTCGAACGCTGGGATCGTGGGTTCGAATCCAACTTTAGACATTTTTGTCTGTGTGTGTGTTTATTCTTCATTTGTGTTGTCTTGTGTAGGTAGCGGCCATGCGACTGGCTGATCCCCCTTCAAAGGGACACTACTGATTGTGAATAGGATTACGAAACTGAAAAGCTGCCAAGATTCAAGAGAGAAGACAGAGATATTGGTGAATGAATGAGTGAAAAGAGTCGAACGTGGTGGAATTCAGTGCAGTAGTTTGACGTGGATAGAGACATACCTGAAATGGCACATTAGTGCTGAAACATGTAGTGTAAAAGTGAAGAGAAAGGTGAAATTTTATGCACTGTAAGACGGTTGGCAAAAATACACATCATAGACAGAGTCGAACACGTTAAACCGAAAAATATGTTTGTAGGATCTGAGGTTCCTACAGGCGTGGTAATGAAGAGCTCTGTCTTCTGGGATATAATACAGTATAGCCCGTTGGAAATCATCCAACATTTCGAAAAAACATGTAGCCTCCATCTTCAGGGTCGAAGAAACCGAAGATACAGAAGCTATGTTTCTCCGAAATATCGGATGACTTTCACCGACGATGTAACCCAGAAGGCAGTATCCTCTTTCTTCAGGTCTCCCGGTCATCTTGTCAGAAACGGAAAGACAATGTGCATTGTCCGCTCTGGGTATGAAAACAGTTACAATTAACTCGAGACATGGACCCTTATTGCTTGAACAAGATTAACAGAACCCCGAGAATCACATCCTAACTATATCCACCTGCGTTATGAGGTAAAACTTTATGATATTCAGGAAGGAAAAAAAAAACAGGTTTCCGGCATTGTGGCCAGGTTGTGATGCCAGAACACGTGTTCGGCCTGTCTCCAAGGCAGCTATTCAGTTTGAGTGACGAGCCAGTTACAGTCGCTGTGTCAGAACTACTGCTTAAGCCGTTACGGTTTAGGCTATGCCAAGTTTCCCGATTCAGAATTCATTTTGAAACAATGAATCATAAAGTGTTCGGCAGGATTTCTGGGACAAAGGATCTCCCAATCGCAAGGACTGTTTAGCAAACTAACTAAAGGACTAACTCCTTCGGAAATCCTAGGCGTCAAGTCAGTATAAAATTTCCCCTCCTCTTACGAATTGAGGTTTATCACTGTCTTCATAATATTCCTTCGGTTTATCCTGTCCTCAGCCAGATTAATCCAATCACACTTTCTTCTACCCTAGTTCCCCGCCCGAGCATGTTGCTTGTGAAATCGAAATCAGGTCCTTAAATTCTATGGCCGCTGAATTTACCTCAAGTACAGAATGTGCACTTTCATTACAAAGGAGCCGGGATAGCGCAGTCGGTATAGAGACTTGCTACGTGCTGGACGACAGAGGGGTCGGAGTTCGAGTCTCGGTAGTGTAAAAAATTTTTAATTCTCCAATTGTCCACACCGGGTCTGGGGCCCAACCAACCTCCTATTCAATGGGTACCCGGGGCTCTTTCCTCCGGGGGTGAAGCGGCTGGAGAGTGAAGCTGACCACTCGCTTCTAACCAGTGCCGAGGACAAGAAAATATATCCACTCTTCCATACTCCTTCATGGCGTAGTGCTTAACTAATTAAGCTCAGCGACAACCTTATATTTTTACCTTTTATTCTCATTATAAATTTGATTCCCAGTGAGTTCACTGCCTAAACGGGACACATCAGCTGTTGGTGTACGCCAATGATGTGAATCTACTGGGTGATAATGTAGATACCATAAAGAAAAACACACAAATTTTAGTTGACGCAAGTAAGGAGGTTGGTCTAGAAGTAAACACAGAGGCTAAGTATATGTTGCTGTCTCGTCACCAAAATGCAGGCAAAATCATGACATAAAGATAGGAAACAGATGTTTTAAAATGTGGCACAGTTAAGATATTTGGGAATGATGATAATTGATAATAAATCTAAACCTGATTTAGGATAAAATCAAGAGGCGATTGAATTCGGGTAATGCTTACTACCATTCAGTCCAGAACCTTTTGTCTTCTCGTCTGCTGTCCAAAAACCTAAAAATTAGAATATACAAAACTATAATTTTGCCTGTGGTTCTGTATGGGTATGAAACTTGGTCTCTGACATTAAGGGAGGAACAGAGACTGAGGGTGTTTGAGAACAGGGTGTTGAGGAGAATATTTGGACCGAAGAGAGACGAAGTGACAGGAGGTTAGAGAAAACTGTATAATGAGGAGCTTCATAACTTGTGCTCTTCTCCAAGTATAATTAGAATGATCAAGTCAAGGAGGATGAGGTGGACAGGTCATGTAGCACGAATGGGGGAGACGAAGAATGCGTATAGGATATTGGTGGGAAAGCCAGAAGGAAAGAGACCACAGGAAAGGCCAAGGCGTAGGTGGGTGGACAATATTAGAATGGATCTTAGAGAGATAGGATAGGATAGTATGGATTGGATAAATCTGGCTCAGGATAGGGACCAGTGGAGGGCTCTTGTGAACACGGTGATGAACCTTCGGGTTCCATAAAGTGCTGTGGAATTCTTGAGTAGCTGCAGAATTGGCGGCTCCTCAAGAAGGGCTCATCTCCATAATTAAGGAAGTAAATGAGTTCACTGCATCACTGACGGAAACGGCTGATCACTCCCAATCATCTCTGCGGATAATACTGTAATGTGCTTTTCCGCAAGAATATATGAGAAACCTTTCAAAGTACATTTTCATACACGCAAACTGCAGCTGAATCTGTCAGTTTGGGAACATCGGTGTCTTTGTTACTGGACGTTAATTTCCTCTTATAACCAACTAATTCAGGTAAGGGAATCAAAACACAGAGAATAAGCTGGGCTAGAAATGTAGAAGTATGACAGAGATAAGAAAGGCATACAAGATTTTAGTCATAAAAGCTAAAGTGAACACTTGAATGGCATAGGCACAGATGGTAGTTTAATTTCAAGATAGATCCTAAGTTACAGTGGAAGAATATGGACTGAATATATCTGGCTCGGTATAGAGTTTTCAGGAAGTACCCGGTTCGAAGCTTGGACAGATTTACTTTTATTTTTCACGGAAATTTATAGTTTTACTCAGACACTTCGGACAAATTCCAAGCTAGTGTCTTTAAATTGGTCACGACTGCTTCCTTCCCAATCTATACACATTCATTAGTCATCACCACCTTCCCGTCTTTAACGACATATTGTTTAACTTTTGCCGTCACCATCAAATAGTCATCAGGACTGTGAAGTTTCCGGTTTGTGCCCAGGATCTGCGTTAACCTGACGGCAATGTTGTCAGCCGGAAGTGAGAATGATACCATTGATGACACTCCATTAGGCGACCACTACAAGACCTAATTCTTTTATATATATAAATCCCACTAAGAAGCCAACAAATGTTTTCCAAACTTCGTTATCAAAACGTTTCTTATTCCTCGTGCCAATTGCAGGTACACCTGACGGTCGTTATCAAAACGTTTCTTATTCCTCGTGCCAATTGCAGGTACACCTGACGGTCGTTATCAAAACGTTTCTTATTCCTCGTGCCAATTGCAGGTACACCTGACGGTCGTTATCAAAACGTTTCTTATTCCTCGTGCCAATTGCAGGTACACCTGACGGTAGTGACCTTGCTGTCATGCGCTAAGATTATTGTAACGGATATTTCGTAAGCCGTATCGAGTTCCGCTATGTGGAGGTGCTGTTTATTCCACTAATGCTATGTATGCAGTCTTTTAACAGTTGTTGAAGGATGTGTAATTAGATACACTTCGAGTATTAATTTATGATTTTAATGCACTTCCCTTATTTAATGATACCATCATGTTCGGGTTTCTCCCTTTTCTCCTCATAAGAACTTTGAACCATTTGACAATTTTTTAATGAATAACTGTAAAAACCTCGCCTTTTTACTTATTTCCGGCCATCACTAATAACAATATAATTGCAGTGATAGCATGTAAGTTGAGAGCTAACCTTTCACCCATTAAGAGTTCCGAAGTTTAGTTCATGTACATACGTGTCTATGCAAGCCTATCACTCATTTCAACTTTTGAACTAATTTATTGATTTTCACAAAATTTCATATAGAGCAAATTCATGTAAATTATCTTTCTTCTTCTTCAAGGATATAGGCCATTAACCTCTATGTAACTTTCTAGAGAATATATCCTCCCGTCTAGCTGTGGGTCGTCAAATACTTCGGTGTCCTCTGGGTTTGTAAATCAGTAATATCTTTGGGAGTCTATCGGTTGTCACTCTTCAAACATATTCGTAGGAGTTTTCTTATTATCTTTCTATTCTCTTAGTTAAACTGAATAATTTTAATTCTGAATATAGGTCACCATTGTGTTTTGAAGTAGGAGGCTGTACTCAGCTGCTGTACATAGGAAATTCATTTCAGCTGACTCTGATCAATTTATTGTCCAGTTTTCACTGGCATGTGTTAGCATAGACACTGCTAATTTTATCACTTCATTCATCAATAACTCTACAGCCATTTATTGGGTCCTGACCTCTTCTTCTGTTTCTTAATCATTTTTACACAGACGGTAGGACTCCTTGGATGAGTGATCAGTCCGTCGCAAGGCCGCTACATTTACACAGGCAACATAAACACAGAATAAATGCACACAGACATCCATGCCTTGAGTAGAATTCGAACCCACGATCCCGGCTTCCGAGTGAGCGAAAACAATATATGCCTTAGACCTCTCGGCTACAGTGACCGGCTACTCTTCCAGAATTTCCTAGTGGGACTGAGGAAACCCACGAAGATCTGATATAAAATGTTCGGTCCCGGAAACGACATTTGGAACCAGGACATCCTGAATACGAAGCAGCAGTTCAACTAATTCGACAGATCCAGTAGAGGGGCCGAACTCACTGGCTGAACGGGGCTGATAGCGAGCACCAGTACCGGAAGGGTATGGCGAGTGGTAGAATATCAAAAGGGGACGTACAATAGATCACGCGGTGCACTGGGAAACCAACTCCCTCCAATAATGAATTAATTCGACAGATTCTTTCGGTATTAAGCGCATTAGAAAAATGAAAACTAAATTAAAAAATTGTTTTTTGAAAAAGTACAAGTGTATGGTTTGCTAGTGCCCTTATTTGCTAATGGCATACTGTCTTCAAGTCGACATAGGAAAATCTAGTGAGAAATGTAACAGGTACGGGCCTCGCCAGCTGCTCACTATATCTGAATTAAAACATTATGCTTCTACCTTTTGTGTTTCAGTTTCATTATTGTTCAGATTCGGCGAATTATCTGGTACTACTAAAATTCTTTTACGTGACTCTGCTTATAAAGCTTCCCTTGCTGCTCCACTTCCCCCCCCCCGCCCGCNACATTCTCAAAATGAGAACAAGTTGACTCTGGTGGCAGAACTTTTGACTTGTAGACCTCCTCGGGAGGTAACCCGCTCCAATCTCGATTGGGATACCGACCCTTCTGATAGGTTTTCGTGGGTTCCCTGTGTCCCTCAGGGCAGCTCTGTTGCTAATACTGCCCAGTGGTCATCCTCACAATGTTAGATACTGACAACGTCGTTAAGCAAGGCACGAATACAGAAATCATCACCCGCGCCTGAAAATATCGATTTGGAAACCTTATGGAAATATTGGTAGGTTATACTGCAGCTCTGAAAGACTATAGTTCGTCTTTACATCCCTGTATACGCAGGCCTATTTTCGGCAAACGTATGTAATAGCACGGGAAGTTAAACACTGTTACCTATTATTAAGGCCAGGGTATTTCCTGTAGCGTTTGTCGTTGATAAGTGAAATTAAGATCCATATTTATCAGACCATTTTCGTTTTCCTCTGTCAATTAACATTCCACCAATAATCCGCACTAACTGCGTGATAGACTCAACCAGCTATTACGTTACCTTATCCTCGGTCCTCAGCTGGGGTTTCATCTGTGACTAGGCTAGTCTCAGGCTAACAAAATTAACTTCATAATCAGAAATAAAAGTAGGAGAAACATCTTGAAGGCCATTGCTCTCTTCGGTTAAAAAGGCTATTCTTTGGTATCTCAACATAGGCCTATTGAACCAGGCCTAGAACATACCTTAAACTTCTTCACTTCTTAAAGTGTGAAATTCTTGATTGTGGACCAAATACAATGAGCCACAAAAAACGGTTGTGAGTTTAACAGAACTGATAGAACTGAGAAATCCTGCTGCTTACACGCGCAGAGACCAAAAACAAAACTCGCATTATCAAACATATGAACTGAATGCTTGCAGAAACAGTCCAGAAATGAACAGGAAGTGCATTCACCTGAACAAATGTACTCTTATAAACCGATGGATGATATAGGTTGACCGATTTTGGAACCCGGAACAAGCCTCGTTGTACGAAATCGCAGTTGATGCTCATAATGACAGTAATATTATGCTCTTTATGATGACACTTGTTATGATTACTTTTAAATTTACGGTGACGGCAATGGTTTTACATAATTTTACAGATGTTCTGATTTTGTCGACGCTGAATGTTAACGTAATGATAATAATGATGCTGATGATGACACTAATTAACTGCATGAATCTATAGGACAGAATCTTCTTTATAAGTTAAGAGTCACGCAAATCGAAAAGTCAATTCACACCTTTTACAAGTGCAGAAAGTTCATTACTGTGTTTACATGACCCACAACTGGTCCATACTCTGCAGCAAATAAAACCAGTCTACACACTCATGCGCTATATGATTTTTTTTCTGTGGCGCTACAGCCCCAATTTGGGCCTAGGCCTACCTCCATGAAACTCTCTGTTTCACTTCGGTTTACTAGATCTTACACATACGGTAGGACTCCTTGGGCAAGTGATCAGCTCGTCGCAAGGCCTCTACCTGTAGACAAACACAGAAAAACGAACACAAACATCCATGCCCTGACTGGGAGTCGAACCCACGATCCCGGCTTCCGTGCGAGCGAAGACAGTGCACGCCTTAGACCGCTTGACTACCGTGACCGGCTTGCGCTATTTGATACTCATTTTAATATTATCCATCTATCTACGGCCTTGTTTCCTAAGAGGACTATTCCATTCAGGCTTTCCGAATAAATTGTTCATGCAATTGCACTTTTCTCAAACTTGTGTCCGAGGCCCTGTAAAATATTTTGAAACATTTTATTTTCTTGTGACGAGGGGTTGTTAGACGAAACTCTTAATTTGGAAAAAAATAATCGCTCCTCAGTTATCTGCGACTTACCGTATTTACGCATGTATAGGCCGCGTGCGTTTATAGGCCGCAGCACAATTTTCTGATAGAAATTATAGAAAAAATTTCCTTGGAATATTATTTCAGGAGTATTACACCCTGTATTACTAATTATGAATATATTTTTTTTAAATGAAGTGTGATTTCGAATATTTCGAATATAAGCCGCACCCCAGTTTTCCTCTTGAATTTTTGGCAAAAAATGTGCGGCCTATACATGCGTAAATACGGTATTATAAATTATTTGCATCTCTCCCCCTCCCCTATTTAAGGCTCCATCTTCTGCATCCGCAACTCGAAAAGGCAATATGCCGTGATGACAAGCGGCCCACTTAACAGGGCGATGTTCCTTACTACGACAGCCCTCGTACTTTTCGATTATGATTCTGATAAAAGTAACAATTTGATGACGGCCACGGTGCTGTAAATTTTATACGTATGAGAGTGATGATTACGATATGCCAATTTTAACAGCCGTCGAATTTTCAACAATTTTACTACGCGGTGTCCTAACAGAACAAATCCGAAGGCATAGCTACACCTGCAGCTAGGCCTGCTCCGTGCTATTGTGAGCCGTGTTGTGCCGTGTTCCGTAACGGTAGCCAATTGTCTGCAGTTTGCGGAAATGCATCAGCGTGTTTGGATATTCACTGAAGTGAACATCAGAGGAGCAGCGTGCGAGACGGCGACCGCAGAAGCAAGTCCTTCTTCACTTTAATGAAATCCTCACGCCCTTAGTTTCGAACAAGTTTATTGATACTGTTAAAAGCCTACAAAGTAATAGGCATCCTCAGCTGTTTCCTATATTCCAGTGACTTTAGGATAACCGAAATTTTCTAGACTTGTGTCCTGCAGGTGCCCCTTTCGAATTACGTTGTGTTCTTCGTGGTTTTCTCTGTGTCGGAATTATAGATCAACCATGACCTAGGCGAATGGTCTCAAACTATTTTAGTCTAAGGCTCCCTTATTGAGAATAAAATATTTGAAACCCCAAATTTATGAAACGAGTATAAAATATAATTTGTTATTTAAATGAATAATTACTAGTGTGCAGTAAAAATAAAGTAAAGGTATCCCTGTAACAGGCCGTGGAGACCCATAAGGTTGTGAGACGTTGAGGGTCTCACATTTTCTAGACAATCGGCTCATAGATGGCGGTAAGGTTGTCAGCCTTACGCGCCGGCAGCCTTTTACCCTCAATAATATTCCAAGAATATTCCTGGTACTCATTTCTGTTAGAGGCTGAGTCGAACCCAGGACCATAGTGTGGTTGGAAGGATTAGGTGAACTGAGAAAATCTACCACATCTGGATTCGATCCCGCTACCTTCCGGCTTGTAGCATAAAGCCTCAACCAACTACGCTACCGCGTGCCCCCTAGTATGCTGTAAAGTAAGTAAACAGTAAAGCTATCCCTGTAATAGGCCGTGAAGGCCCATAAAGTTGTGAGACGTTGAGGGTCCCACATTTTCTAGGCAATCGGCTCAAAGATGGCGCCTTACGCTCCGGCCGCGCTATACTCCCCAGGAAAATTATCTAATTAATTTTTGGTACTTATTTCTGTTAGAGGCTGAGTCCCTAGTGTGCTGTATCTTTCTTAAATCTGTGAAGTAAATTTTCCCACTCTCTTATATGTTTGTAATTTCATGTGTTCTTTCCTTATCAATTTGGAAATATAATTAGAACACTTGCATTTTGGAGGGGCAACTCTCCCTTTGAGACGCTTTGATTTAGACCACTATGAAGCAACAATGTTGTTGCTTGACAGTCGCCATGTTTCACCTAAATCTGTTATATAAGAGTCTACGCTGAAATGTGTTGTGTAAACCTTATTCTGTTTTATGTTGGCCCAATTCCTGTATATCTCTCTGTTTGTCTGTTTATTCTGTATTCATTTCCATGGAGTTAGACCTGTTTCCACCAGATTTTGACGTGGTGATAGAGGGCAGTGCTGGCTATGATTTATACACTTTGAAACGAGTAGAGGGTTGGGTCCAAACCAGTTTATTTCCCCAGACTTTCCACTATGAGAAAGAGCTCGACTTTTGAAAACCACAGTATACTCGTAATTGCCAGGATCCGTGCTGCAAATATAAAGTGCCGGGTGCTTTAGCTGAGGCTTGTAGTGATGTGCAATAGCAGTTTGCTAGTATAGCCTATTGCCAAAGATTGGGAAATATTGCATTTTTACTGAAAACCAATTAAGTTATTATCAGACCTGAATTGACAATACAGCGATTGGGTGCTATCCCTTCCTTGACATTTTAATTATTATATATTCCTTTATTGTTAAGGAGAGCAACAACATATCGGTCAAAGAACGGGTGTTTTGTCAGTATAACCCCAAAGTTATACGAAATTCAAATTCAGTTTTATCATTTCTCTCTAAAGTAATTTATTGTAAAATGTGAGAAATGAAGATGTGTTCATTAGAGTCAGTGAGCAGAGGAATATCCTACATGAAATAAGAAAACGGTAGGCTAATTGGATTGGTCATGTTTTACGCAGGAACTGCCTTCTAAAAGAAGTTATTGAAGGAAAAATAGATGGGCGGATAGAAGTGACAAGAAGACGAGGAAGAAGACGTAAGAAGATGCTGGATGACCTTGGGGACAGAAGAGGATACTGTCATTTGAAGGAGAAAGCTCTAGATCGCATTAAATGGAGAAATTATTTCGGAAGAGACTGTGGACCTGTCGTCTTGACAGATTGATGATGATGATGATGATGATAATAATAATATAATATTAGACGTGTATAAAAAGTAACCCAAAAGCTAGGTATCGAAGAAAAACTACAGTTCTTCATTTAATATTCATTCTTACCTTAGAGTATTTATCTTCCAATACGTCCACCAATTGTCTCAAGGTATTTGTACGGATGAAACATACTTCACTTATTTCTTAATATTTTTTCTTCTAATTCGCAGACTCTCAGTTTCCTACTGGGGGGGGGGATATACTAGAGTCAACCTACCACTTTCGTGGCTCAAGAAATTTCTTAAGGCTACCACATTTTTCGATATGACAGTTTCGCAATCTCTTCCGAGGTGCTACGATAGTCCGATCGCTGTTATTTCACTCCAAAGGCTGTGGGTTCGCAAAAATATTGGCACGGCGATAACTGTACTATGCCTTGAATGAGTTTTATGAACTCATCTGCCGAAGAACACCGTCTTCTGGGATGTGGCACCGTGCAGATATTGTGTAAACAGACGTTTCGGGGGGTAAATATTGCCTCCATCTTCCTTGTATAAAAATCAGCGAGCGGGAAACAAGGGTGAACAGGTGGCTGCAGCCAGAAAACAACATTCTTTATAGTCACCAGCGTGAAAACCTTAAATCTTGCAAACTCATCTGCTGCTTAGCCGTCACACTCACACAAGAGAATACTTGTAATCATTTTTCTTATTCACATTATAAAGGCAATATCCTAAGGCGCTCCGTATATCTCACTGAATTACACAGTTTTATATAAAATATTCTTCAGTGTGTGTATACTAAATGACATAGGTGCAAATGGAAAGTTCAATACTGAATTTCGTGCATCTCGAACGCGCATGTGCGTTTGTCGGCGGGTCATAGTTCCAGCCGCACGTGTTCCCAGTAGTGAAAAGGAAGTTGTGTTGTGCAGTTGTCGTTGGAAATGGGTCTCTCGACGGAGGAAAAACTATTCATAGTTCAGTATTATTTCCGCTCATACGGAAGTGGTCGCCAGACTCACTTCCTTGGTTTTGAGCGGCCAGATGTTACCGTCCAGAAACCGATACACAGTACACGTGTGTCGATATGGTGTGCCGTCTCAGCACACGGTATATTAGGCCCCTATTTCATTGAGGATGAGGAAGGCAATGCTCTTACCGTCACTCAAGAACGCTACAAGGACATGGTGATTGGACCATTTCTTCAGGATTTGAGAAGGTTCTGTCGTGCAAGTGGCCTGCACATGAATAGACAGTGGTATCAACAGGACGTCTTTTCATTTCAGTATTGTTTTTGGCGCAAACTGTAAATATGGTACGCCTGAATATGGAGTGATCAGTTCTATGATATTTTTGCACCTGTAGTCAATGAGCGTAACTGTAGATCAGGTACAGAAAATAGCAGATTAATGCATTTTGAATATATGTGCATATATGCAAATATATGTCAGAATTATAATACATAATTCCACTTGTATTTCTCTAATTTACTTCTTGTTTAGATGACTCCGATAACGGCTGCAAAACACTTAACTAATGATTTGTTAAACATGAAAACAATGTTGAGTGGAATAAGAAATCAACACCAACTAATTAATAAAACATTACAGAGGAACAAATTTCCTTTCTGAAGGCTCTTTAGGTCTGCATAATTATTATGCATTGGCTCGAGTGGCCGGCATACAAACCCCGTGCTCCAACGCCCAGCTCATATATCAAGATGAATACACTTAGCATTGCACTCCTCTACTCATCATACATGGGAGAATGCTTTGAGAACAATAGCTTATTAGTGTGACGAAAGCTGATCGAATTACGAGGCGACCCACTGGGGAGCTAACTGTTCAACTGACTACAATAATGCAGGAGCTAAATCATATTGTCTGTGCTTCCATCTACCGGTAGATATTCATAACTTGCCTTAGGCTTGCATACTTGCCTCACTCAGCAGGGAACTCCTGCCTGGGGGTGAACGCAACAATGGAGAATAATATTCATGTATTAATGCGAAGAAAATTAAACACAATATGACGCATTATCATGTGAGTGAGCCACGAATAGATAAAGTCAGCTCCACGTGACCATTATCTGATAGCACAGAGATGTTATTGTTTCTGAAGAAGGGGATACAAGAAGAAAAATGGATAATTACGATCATTTCATCTGTGGAGAATTAATAATTAATGGCCGTGAAATTTACCTCTTTCTTTATTCATTTATTCAGTTGGTAACGTTTCTGCCTTCAGAAGAAACGTAAGGTTTTGTATCTTATTTATTGCGCATATACGAAGGAAGAAAATTTCGTTCCGCAAACAAGGAGGCTAGATCTGTCAACAAAGCTAACACTGTCATGTCATTTTAATTCTGTGTTCTGTTTTGTTTAGTAAATACAGAATTAATAAATATTCAACTTATTTTTGTAACCGCTGACACAATTTCAGTGATCATTAATACTTTTATAGAATACCTGTATATGTTTTGTTTTGTGCAAAATGGAAACAAACATCATAAAGATACAAAATCATAACAANGGGGGGGGGGGTATCGCTGTGAGGGCCTCTGAGGACTGTAAATAATACCCCAATATTTCGCTTTTAACAGAAGAGGCACAAGGACACAAACCATATCCGTTCAGGATTTAAGATTTAAAAGTTAATAAGATTTTAATCCAAATAATTGTACATAACATTTTATATAAAAACTTCTAAGTATATATTACGAACTTTGTAAGAGTTGTTCCTGAACATGTTGATCTTATGCCTTCTGAAGATGGTCACAGCTGACCGAAACATGTAAAGGCATAAAATATATACAAATTGGACCACACTAGACGGTGTGACTTCAAACTGGAAGAACATGTAAGATACAAGGAACATTTTCAAGCCATTAGAAGTAACTTTATCCACCATATCAACTTTTGAATACCTGAACCAGTTTTTGATATTTGGTTTCTATATCAGGGCATTTGTGCCCATCTCAACGGTGTGCTTCATAAATCCCTCTCATCAGTCTGTTTGTCTCTATGTGTATTCTTCTTATCGTTGTTAGGTAAAAGCTCGGGGTAAATGTATCCCTCAATTCGGTGCTAGGCAACGGCTAGGTGACTTTTTTATGCGGTTCCTATATTATCGAAGAAGAGTCTGTGAGTATGTCTGTGTGTCCCACTATTGTGGCTAGGTACCAAGTCGGTAAAGACATTTCCACGGCAACGAAGAATGATTGGAAGCGTCGTTTTATATGAGGTACGCATCGTATCAAAGGAAGGAAGGCGATTCGTTCCCTCCAGAACTTTCTGTTAGATTGTTCTGTTGCAGGTGGTACTCTGTATTGCGGGTAGCAGTCCGGCGGACACAAGGTTCTTTATCGGTTCCTGTTGGCTGTGTCCGGCTCCAATTTCGGCAGAGGTCACTACCGGACGGAACGCATCACAGTGCATGGTGCAGTAACGAACATGCACAGAGTGAGCATCAGTTCCTTTGAGGAGAATTTACTGATCGGTGTCGAGATTTGAACTGTTTACAGAATAGTATATAATTTAAGCTAAAGGTACAATTTTCCCTGTGCTTCACCACGTTAATAAGGTGTATGGGGGAGTGGAGGTAAAACTATTTTTTTTTTTTAGATAAATATGAAAGTAAACTTCATCCCAAAGCCGCTTTACTCCCAAGAAAATAGTCCCCAGTACCTATTGCGTAGGGGGACAGAGTCGGTCTGGACGTTGTGAAGAAAGGAAAATCTCTTTCGTTTACCGAGAATGGGACCCCAGCTGTCCAGACGGCAGCTCGTCGATGAAAAATGAGGGCAAACATTTAGTCAGACAATGAAAGCTTGAGTGAAAATGTTGAAAGGAGTGTACCTTGAAGTAAAGGGTCATTTTGTGAAGAGGTGAACTGAAGCTTCACAACCAAGTTTCAGAAGGAAAAGACAACTCAAAGATCATAAAAACCACTGTAAATATTGAGGCTCGTTATACAGGGTGATTCTTTTACAAATTAATATAGTTTTATTGCTCTAGGATCTGAGGGCAGTCCATGTTATTTTTTTTTCTTTCTACCGCACGTAACTTTCCTCTAATAATTGTAGTTTCTGTATAGAAAAGTTCTACTACTACAGAGGAAATGAATGTTTTGAAGTTCAGTCCTGGTCAAAAAATTTTAGTATTTGTATGTGACGACAAAACATGCTAGAAAACTATGACTCTGTAACCTAAAAATGCGAAGTAACATTCTTCTATTTGCAAGAGAGCCCAGATCCCAAAACTACTTCTAATTTTTGAGGTCTGTTGCAAATATTCTATGTCCCAAAATTTGAACAGTGTCGTTCTTCTTGTGGTTGTATTTCAGGTAAAGAATTTTACAGTGATTTTTCAACCTTATGCACATACCAAGAGGCGAGAGACCATATAAATCTTGTGCACATTTCCTTGTCCTGTTACCGGTTAACTGATACAAAACACTGGAAGAATCCACATGCGTGTATGCACTTGACTCTGCCATATACGTCGAGTGACTCTGGTTATTAACGGAGATGTGAACTGTCGTTTCTTTTCTTCGTCTTTACACTGCGCAACTCCTGTCGCGCAGCTGAAGACTGGACGTACTGACATCCGAACTGACATGTGACATGGTGTAGATTGTCCACTCATTTAAGTCCTGTGACTGTTGTAAGTAAAAGTAAAGCTATCCCTGTAACAGGCCGTGAAGGCCCGTAGGGTTGTTAGACGTTGAGGGTCCCACATTATCTAGACAATCGGCTCAAAGCTGGCAGTTAAATTATCAGCCTTAAGCGCCGGCCGTGCTTTACTCCCCAGGAAAAGCATTTAATTAATTCCTGGTTCTCATTTCAGTTAGAGGCTGAGTCGACCCTAGGACAATCGCGCGGCTGGAAGGATTGGGTCAATTGAGAAAAATCTAATAACCTCATCGGGACTTGAACCCGAGACCTTCCGGCTTGTAGCATAGTGCCTAAACCAACTACGCTACCATGTGCCCCGTGACTGTTGTAGTTGTATGATTATATTTGTTCACCTTTAATCTCGTAATGCAATCAAATCTTAAATATGGTAATTATAACTGAAACTATGAAGCATCTAGTGGTGTTCTGAGGGCTCTCGGATATTAGGGGTAAATTAATAAAAGACTAAGAGGAATATGAAACTAAATGTAATTGTGAATTGAATCATACGTTATTCAGTATCACTAATCAAACTGCAGAGTATGTCAATCATTGAAAAAATAAAAATAAAATCATGAACAATCAGTAGGTAAGGATAGGGGAATTGGGGTGCGTGATCAGTGCCAAGGTACTTTTCCAGCCTTCTTCAGAAGAGACTGTGTAAGACCATAGAGGAGCTATATAAGGATAGGCATAAGGTAATGTAAATTTATCCCTGTGTTCAATTAATTAATACCTAGTTCATGAAATGATATGGAGGATTGGATATATAGGTCCATTTATTCTTGACCTTGGCACTAGATAGAGGTGAATGGTGAGCTTCACGCCCTGGCCGCTTTACCCCCAGGAAAGTAGATCTGTTACCAAATAGATAGGAGGCTGTTTGGGCCCCAGTGTCGGTCTGAACACTGTGGAAGAGAGAAGAATCTTATGCCCCTTTCGGGAACCAAATCCCAGATGCGTGGTATCCAGCCAGTATCTATACCGATTGAGCTATCTCAGCTCTTAAGGATATGCAGTAGCACGGAAAACATTCAGTTATTAAATTAAATTATATTTTTGTCACGTTAATTAGTGACTATAGACGGGATTTTGATTGGTGAATAGATTAATTGACCACTTATAGGTTCTAACTACAAATAACTATAACATGTTGTTCATTTTCACGTTACATATCATTCCTATCTACCTTTACTAGTCATTACGCGGTAACAGCTCTCAACAATGGCTATTCGTCTGCAATGTTTTCACGAGACGTTTCTTGGTAACGAATCTTAGCAATAGAGATATTTCAGCTATTGTTGCTCACTGGTTAACACTCCACAGCTGAATCCCTAACTGCCTAGTAGCGCCAATTGTTTTAATGACGACGCAGGAAACACAGTCTCTCTATTGTTGGGCGTGTTTACTGCACCATTGCATAGCAACGGTTGCGGCGCGGACCACATAGAAAAGACAGCCTTTCTGTTGTTGCGTAGGCATGTTCAAAGCGAACACGTGTTTACCTAGCCGCTTAGAAACGGAGTGTATAACCCCGTATTCTTGTTGCATGCGTGTATGATGATGGAATTACCTAGCAACGGCCGCTGTTTACAGAGTCACCGTTTAGCAACTGGTCTATACGCCGCATTATTATTGGTAAAAGGTAAAGGTAAACTTGTAGTTGTGCTTAATTAAACGAGCACAACGCCATAAAGGCGTATGGGGAGTGGATGTATAGATCGATATTTTCTTGACCTTGACATTAGTTGGAGGTGAGTGGTCAGATTCACACCTCTATTGCTTTACCTCCCAGGGAAAGAGCTACCGATACCCATTCGATAGGAGGTTACGTGGACCCCAGAGCCAGTCTGGACGACTTGGAGAAGAAAAAATTCTTGAGCCTACCATGACTCGAACTCCGACCGTTCTGTCGTCCAGCCCGTAGCCAGTCGCTGTACTGACTGCGCTCTCCCGGCTCCTCCCGTCCAGCCCGTAGCCAGTCGCTATACCGACTGCGCTATCCCGGCTCCTCACGTCCAGCCAGTAGCCAGTCGCTATACCGACTGCGCTATCCCGGCTCCTCACGTCCAGCCAGTAGCCAGTCGCTATACCGACTGCGCTATCCCGGCTCCTCACGTCCAGCCAGAAGCCAGTCGCTATACTGACTGCGCTATCCCGGCTCCAAATTATTGGTTATGTAATACAATACAGAATTCGCGTCAGTGAGTGAATATGTTGAATTCGGCTGGCTCGGGGTGTGGCCCAATAGTGGACTCCTATGAACACGATAATTAACCTACAAATTCCATAAACAGCGGCGAAGTATTGTCTCCCCAAGGAGGCCTCTGCTCCAATGATTGGTTCGTTTGTTAGTTAGTAGGTTGGTTTATGATCCAATTAGTTGGTAGGATGCCAGTTTTGAACAGAAAACCTCTCATGCTGCTCCACTTTCGAGCAAAGTCAAGTTGAGAACATAATGCGAAAATTAAAAAGAAATATGGGAAAATGCGGAAAGTAGACAAGGAAATTGATTGTACATCATCACTCTCGTTGTGCGCGGATAGGGTTTAGAACCCAGTTTTTGTGTAGCCGTATAACTTAACTGTTCAAGAAACAGGTTATAATCATAAAGAAAAAATTTTAATATAATGCCTCATAATTCAAGATGTTCAAACAAAGATCAAACGAGGCGAAGCATTTTGAAACGAATGTCATACCGGAAGCTTAGACGTATTTATATATATCACATTAAAAACCGTTTCTAGAAAAACTTGTTACAATGTTCTTGGTCATACATCTTCCGTGTGACACTTTAAATGTATTTCTACGGAGTTTTTATTTTTCAATTTATTACTCATGATGGTACAATTGGTTTTCAGGCTTCAACCTCTGTGAATCGGTGCGGAAACTCGTATTCTTGTTGTGGCTCCTATGAAACTCGCCATGCCTACAATTTTAATGGACCTGGACGAGCATAATTAACAAGAATTTATAGGAAGATATAATCGCTTATTTTCTAAGGGGAGAGTGAGACAGAAGAAAGAAAGTGGTGAGGTAGTGAGAGACACTGCATTTGGGGGATAAGAAACTATATCTCGAGTTTTGAAGGTTCTCAGGCAGTGCCCGCTTGTCTTTCTGGTATAGATAGAGCATATGATAGGATATTTATAATTTTTTTATATATATGACGCTGGGAGTGGTGCATTATAGTAGATTTTGAGCTAACGTTGAGAGGGCTATATTAGGGCGAAATTTTGGCGGCCTTTCGCAGCATGTTTTGTATCTGATTTGACACGAACCGTATAGAAAACATCGTGTCCAGTAGTTCTTTTACTAGATTCTAAGGGGTTTTAACGATGGTGTATGACACTAGGAATTATTGGGCTTTTTTATTTTTTGCCCATTGTCCGGTATTCTAAAAACACTAAAAAAACAAGGCAGCAGTCAGCGCGCCAATGGACTAGCTGCGTAGCGTTCAAGTAACATGTGTTTTGTATAGGTCCGTGCCGAGGCGTTATCTCGAAGACCATGGGCGCTACAAAGCAGTTGAGATTTCGGACCAGGAGATTTCAGTAGCACAGAAAATTCCAGAGACTTACTAACGCCTAAGCAAGCAGACGTTGAATACTTTATTTTTGTGTTACAGTAATCTTTAATGTTATAATTATTTGTATTTACGACTTTTGAGTGTCCAATAAATTTATTCACCAATATTAACCCCGTCTACAAGTCACTAATAAACGTGACAATGCTCTTTTCCATTTTTCATATCTTCTTCTACTATGCTTTCTCAAATCGAATCGAAACAGGAAGAAAAATTATGATTAACTAACGAAGTTGTTTCAATTTTCCAAGATATTAATTATCGAATGAAATTGGGGGATGAGATTTAATTATCACTAGGTAAAGGTTTTAAAGGAGGTTGCCGTAACCTGCTTCAACTTATTTCAGTGCACTTGACTGGAAAAGTGAGAAAATCCATGGAAATTACATTCAGGCTAGCAGATAACCAGGATGGGGAATATAAATTCAGAGCGCTACAACTACAGCAGAGCGCTGAGTTTTATAATTTTATTTTATTTACAAGGATCTGAAATAACTTAATCACGATAGGTCTGAGAGATAAGTGTTTGTTAACATATTCCATAATTCACTAAAACCTGTGGAGATTCTCCTGACCTTGAACGAGAAAACAACAAACACACGGTAGAGGATATATTTCTAGCCGCGCTTGTACGTGAGACGTTATTCAAATTACAGACATTCTTGATCCAGTTTCATGCCCATCGTTACATGCACCTCATTAGAAGGACTTTGAATTAAAAGTCCATTTAATTGCGAACGATAAATATTTATCTTACTCCCCGCCAGGAGGCCAGTTTCAGTAAATGAATCAGGCTAACAACTTGCAGACACTCAAGATACGAATACTTTCATAGGTTGAGTAGCACTATGAAACGGCAGGTCACAGTAGCCGAGCGGTCTAAGGGGGCCCATACACGTACGAGTCTGGCTCGCGAGTCCGACTCGGCTCGGGTTCCAGTGAGCCAAACCCGTCCGTGTGTGGGTCATCACGCTCATACGTGTGTGGTGAAATTAATCCGAGCCCGGCTCCTCGCCGAGCCAGACTCGTACGTGTATGGGTCCCCTAAGGCATGAACTATCTTCTCTCGCTTGGGCGCTGGGATCGTGGGTAGAAATCTCACTTAAGGCATGGATGTTTGTGGTGTGTATGCGTTTATTCCGTGTTTGTGTTGTCCTGTGCTTAGGTAGCGACCTTTCGAGGGACTGATCATTCCTCCAATGGTTTCTACCTTCTGTTTAAAAATAATTATGGAACTGAATAAGAGGTCAGGGCCCTAAATTGGCTGGAAGAACCATTGAAAAAAAAACATTGGAAAGGTCCTCGATTCCTGCGTTAAGAAACAGCAAGCAAAATGCATGAAATTAGCTGTTGATAGACATGCCTAGGCTTGGGTCCCTTTCCGTAAGACAGATCTTTCGTCTGACCATTAAACAGTCCAAGTTCCATTCATGTAAGAGCTGCAGTTCGTGGCCCACAAGAACCAGGCGAGTAGTAGTCATCACAAAGGACACAGGTCCACAACCTAATTTTGATTCCAATTGTCAGAAAGATATTTGCTAAAGCTCGAAAGAAAATTAAGTAGAGAAATGTGATAGCATTGTAGCACTTCAGGGCCCATGTGTGTCTCCATGTCTCTATTCTTTAGAAGTGCATCAGGTTACCCGAGGAGACAGAGTGTTTTATGGGTATCTGGTGAGCCAGCTGTTGCCTGCTAAATAACACGCATACGGATCAGCATCTCAATGCAACTTCGTCGATGTGTTGGAATTCGCTGTTCAAAAGCAGTCATCTCTTCTATTATACTAACACTACATGTTTCGGCTCAACTGGCCGTCATCAGAAGAAAAGTTGTAGAGGAAACTGCTACCCCGTCTTCACCCTGCTTCACTTTGCATTTTAAGGATGTAAAATATTTACAAAAATATTTAAATTTATTATGTTATATTTTAGCGTCCTCTTGCACTAATTCATGTCCATGATGTGTATTTAAGCTAACCGTCTTACAGTGCACACAATTTCACCTTTCTATTCACTTTTACACTACATGTTTCAGAACTAATATGCCATCTTCAGGTGTGTCTCTATGCACGTCGAACTACTGTACTGCATGCCTTGACGTCTTCATTCTAAAATGACTAAAATGTGTATTCGTCGTGTAAAACAATAATTTAAAATTATTTTTAAAATATTAGGCTACAATTATTTTTTGTATGCTTGTGTTGTGGATATGGTGTATATTTTGTTGGTGTGTCTGTTTTTATTTGGTGTTATTGTGTAGCTGTTCCATTGCCTTCTTTTTACAGAACCGCAAGGTTCATTTTTACGTTCATAGAAAACCACCAGTAGACCTTATGTCGGGAGTCATTATTCTAGCCCAAACCAATTTTTTAAAGATCCACTTGAATGGTATTCTCCCTCGAATGTATTAAAATAAAAATTGCGAGGTTTGGTTGGCTTCCAGCGCAATGCCCTACAACATCCTTATCAAATTTCAGATTAGCGAACTGATTCAAAATTTGAAAGTAGAGAAACGTGAACGCACCCATGAATACACGCACGCACACACACATACACACACACAAGATGGTGATCTCATAACCCTTCCTCTTTCCTTATGAATTGAAAGTGGCGTAATAATAAGTAATCACAACCTTTCATCTCATTTTGAGAAATCTGTGACAGATGGCGCTAATAATACACCAGGCAGCGTTTCCTAATTCGCTACAATTGAGGCATAATGAATATTGTCAAACTGAAATCATAAGTCAAAACAAAATGTGTAAAGTTCAGATTATTATAATTATGTTGGTACAAGCGGTCAGAAAATACGTTGCGTGAGGTTGGCATATCACGCGATGCCTACAGTCCCCAGTACCCAAGCCACTATCCACAACAACGTGCTCTGTTTAACGCGTCTAATATACTCGTGCTTGATCAACCAAGCTGTTTACTCGGTATGTTCTGAAAGCACGCGGTTCAAATCTCGAAGTATTACCGCTCCCGTAGATTCATTCAGTCATCCATAAACAATTTTTCATCTTACTCGACGATAGACAATCTCGGCGGGTCAAAGCTCATAGTTAAAATTCTCATGTGAAATGCTTTGATTGTATATTTTTAACATTGGGGCTTTAGAAATTTACGATTTGTTTGCAAGGTAAACGGTCTAAACGTAGTCCCTCTTATACATTCTACAACCACAAAAGTTTCCATATTTCTGTGGGCTCCAGATCGACCAAATCGTTTGGGCACCCTACAAGATTGCACGCCTGGTATACTACACATCTTCATCTGACCCAATACAAACTCCGTGGTGCTAGTCCCCAGGCGAACTATACCGACAGAGCGACCGCCGCTTGTCGGTGAAGATAGTGCCAACTTTAGAGGATAGAGGGCGTCGCGTGGTCAGCGCAACGGATCCCCACGGTCGTTAATCTCGGTTTTCTAGACCGAAGCTGAGGCTGAGTGGACCCCGTTCCAGACCCACTACTTCTAAAAAAAAATCTGGTAGCTCCGGGAATCGAACCCGGGATCTCTGGATCTGTAGCCAAAAACACTGACCACTAGACCACAGAGGCGGTCTCATCCTACCCAGTACCAGAACTAAATACACCATAAACTCACTGCTGTGTTATTGGGTCGTCATGTTGCCACGGAACCCAGAGCAGTAGGCATGAGAACTGCGAAATGCAGTGGTGTAAATTTCGAATCAGTAAAAGGTTTTACATGAAACCTTGAACTCGTTTTCTTCTGTGCATTCTTCTCCTTTTACTTTTCATTATATATTACATATAGTCATTTATTTAGACTGTATATTCATAATTCAAATTAATATTGCATCTCGAAATAAAAATACAATAATTTCATATAAATTTAGGCTGCCTGAAGGGAGAATGCAGAGAGAAAGACGAAGGCACGGAGACTGACAAAATCCCGAGGTTATGTTAACTGACCCTTCGCCATATTCATGTGACCCGCGCCTCACTTGTGATAGCACCGTGAATAATAATGAACACGCGTAATCAGATGTGTCGTATAGACGAATCTTTGCCATTTTCCTTGCCACTTTGGGCCTGAGGTCCACTTCTCATACACACAAGCACATAGAATTGTGTTCCAGAGATATCCGGTCCATTTTAAGTTTTCTTAAATGGGGAATATTAACTTGGATGTGAACACAGTACAAAAACATTTATCTTGTAAAAATACTGATCTATCTCTTGACGGTGATACTGAGTTTTCGGACTTTGTCCATCGTCCGGATTCTAAATCATCATCATCATCAGTAATCTGTCAAGACGACAGGTCCACAGTCTCTTCCAAAACAATTCCTCCACTTAATGCGATCTAGAGCTTTCTCCTTCAAATGAAAATATCCTCTTCTGTCCCCAAGGTCATCCAGCATCTTCTTACGTCTTCTTCCTCGTCTTCTTGTCACTTCTATCCGCCCATCTATCTTTCCTTCGATAGCTTCTTTTAGAAGGCAGTTTCTGCGTAAAACATGACCAATCCAATTAGCCTTCCGTTTTCTTATTTCTTGTAGGATATTCCTCTGCTCACTGATTAATTTCTCACATATAACTAAGAAAAAAACAGGGCCGTGCCATAGCTCAAGCGGTTAGTTGCTGGCTTCCCACCGCGGCGGCCCGGGTTCGATCCTGGCTCTGGTTAAGTGGGATTTTCGGTGGACAAAGTGGCGCGGAGGCAAATTTTCTCTGAGTACTTCCGTTTCCCCTGCCAACCTTCATTACACCAATTGCTTCACCATCACCCTCACCTATCATCTGGGGCTGGTACAATAGGCCAGAAGTGGCCGCAGTACAAGGGACTTAGTCCCGCCCCACTAGCAATTAAAAAAAAAATAAAAAACAACGTTTCGGAAACTGAATCAGTTTCCGTCGTCAGGTGAGGGAAGACACCTACTCTGTTGGGTCCCTTAGAAAGAGCTAGCCTCAATCACTGGACGATGGACAAATTCCGAAAACCCAGTATCTCTGTGTGTTATACACCATCATCAGAACCCTATAGTATCTACTTATCTCTTTACGGTGTCCAGTAGCGTACTTTGTGAGAACGGTTATGAAACTTCAGGTTCTTTAAAAGCGGGAAATTTCTTTACTAGCTTAGCGAATATCAGCTTCTCAAGAAGGACAATGAGGTATGAATTTACAACGAAAATCGCTGTTAATTAAATTAATAACTCAGGAAGATAATATATATGCCTCAAGAACATATCTACCTCTCTGTCTGTCTATTGCTCTACAATCCTCTTGTTAGACATTGGCTGCTATTTCAGTTACTTGATCCTATACACATTCATTAGGACTCCTTGGACGGGGATCAGCCCGTCGAAAACCTGCTACTTACACACAGAACAATAAAAACAGAATAAATGCACAAAGGCATCGATTTCTTGAATGGGATTCGAACCCACAATCCCAGCGTTGGAGCAAGCGAAGACAGTTCATGCCTTAGACCACGAAGCCGATGTGATCGGCCCACGAATATAGTATAGTCTAGCCTAAAATCAGTTTCTCTACAAACAGAAACAGAGAGCGCTGGTTCGAACGTTGCCCCACCTCCCCCTCCCCCCCCCTTGACAATGTGAACCATGTCTCTACCTTGTCCACGAAACTCTTCATATTGCCCGCTGAGACGCTTTCTTTTGTGTTCGCGAGCGGCCCTGTCCACGTGTCAGGACAGACTGTCCGCAAGAGCGACTCTGACGTCGTACAATGTCTTTCGAAACAACGAGGTTGGGGTTCGACTCTCTGCGAGAATAAATAAGGAAATATTGGTGTTATAGATAAAGCAGTAGTACTTCCACTTCTTCTCTTCTACCCTGAAGAAGGAATCAAGAACGTTGGTGCTATCTACAGAACCACAATACGTCATGTCATAGGGTACAGCGGGGCATAATCTTTAGCGATCTTCTTCAGTCGCTCTTGAAATAAACAGGGAAATGCACACGGACAGAAATGTACATCAGAACCAAGTTCCTAAAACCTGCAGGGAAAGGGGGGTTATAAGGGGGATCTCATTGCACACTGGAACTAAAATCTGGGAGAGTGTGCAATACATACTTCGGTATGTATACCCGTTGCCAGGCAACGACCTCGAAACAAACAGACAACGGCCGTTACTAGGCAACAGCCCGTAAACAGCAATAAATGAATAGTATTTTCTATATGGTCCGTGCCGTGATGTTTTAAGCAGAACAGATAGTGAGGATTGAGTTCATTCAGTCAGTTCAGTTCAGTTCAGTTGAGTTAGTTGGTTAATGAGTTACTGAGTTCGCTAGTCAGTTAGTGAAAATTAAGGGTTTAGTCGTTGTGAGCTGTTGCAGTGAGAAGCTGATAGCTGAGGCAGGGGACCGTCCGCCGTTTGAAGACGTTACGGATCAACGGCTAGTGAACACGTGACTTTAGACATTTGTGTTTGTGTAATAGTGAACATGCTGTATCAGAGAGTCCAGTAAACCCGACCACGAATCGTGCCAATACAATGCAACATTTTAATCGGAAATCCATATGTAAACAGACAACTTGGAAGACCTAAGTTTAGATAGAATATTATTAAAGTTGTTTAATTTTTTGTTAGTTATTTTTCTCATCTTGAAGCGCATATTGTAATAAGAATTTCAATGATGATGATAAGGCATCCGGTTTCCTACACAGGTGTATCAGTAAAATGACGGGACACAATACTAAGCGGCGTAAGAAGAAGTAGGACATAAAATTAACATAAAGAAATAGAAATTTTCAGTCTCTCTCTTCCCTTCTTTTCTTTCTGTTCCATTTTCTAATCACCACTTGAAGTAGTGTGGGCTCAGCAATTTTAGGGATTAGATGACGGTTTGGAAGACCGAAGAATTGTGGTTCAATTCCTGGCAGGGGCAAGATATATTCTCTTCTTCATAACATCCGGGCTGGCTCTGGGGTCCACCCAGCCTACTATTCAGTAGGTACCAGAAGTTGTTTCCCATGTAGTCNGGGGGGGGGGGGGGTTGGGCATGAGGCTGACCACTCGCTTCCATAGAGCGCTGAGTTTAAAAATGGTGGTGCTCTGTCTCCATTTCCCAACACGTCTTCATGGCATAGTGCCCAATTAATTGCTGGTATATCTTTGTCTTTTACCTTTACCTTCGTTTTCTTTTTCTTTCCTTTCTTTCTCCATTTTCTTTCTTTCCTATCCTTTCCCCATTCTTTCATTCTCTTTTCCTTAATTTTTGTTATAATTAAATTAATCCTTCTTTTTTTTTCTCCTGATTTCGTTGGTTACTTTCATCCTTTCTTCTTCCCTCATTCATTTCTTCTCTTCCCTCCTTATGTCTTCTTTAATGTCCTATTTATTTTTTTTATTTCACCGTTAGTCCCTTCATTCCTTTCTTCTTTTCTGCTTTCTTTCGTTCCTTTCTCTTTCCTTTATTTCTTCTTTAATTCCTTTACGCTTTTACGCTCTTTCTTTCCTGTTCTTTCTACATACACTTCGGGATTTGTCGGTGTCAGTGTTACCCGCTTGAAAATTAGGCCCATTTTTGAGAGAGAGAGCGTACAATTTGTGCAGGAACGGCAGAACATCTGGCTGGACGGTTTCATCTGCGGTGATCAGGCAGGCAGGGGTCTCATATAACCCTTCATACACAGTCTGCTCCACAGGGACCCAATTAATTTACAGAGTGTTGACGTGTGGAGAAGTAAGCAGGGGGTCGGTGCACTCCAGCTCATATTGTTACTGTACTATTACATTCTAGACTTGACATATTTCATAGCCTTCTCTTTATTAGTCGCCTCGAATTAATTCTCAATAAATTTTATCTCCCAAGAGAGCAATGCATTTCTACACCTCAGAGACTTCAGTTTAAAAACAGGATGTGCTCCCTTATCGCGTTTGGGCCGGAGGGCAGGATTTGTAATTTTTCAAAAGACAAAACATTACTTTGTGTAGGTGTTTTAAATTCTTGAACCCTCTGTTTTATTGTAATTAAATTCGATGCTGGCGAAATTTCTGAAATTTATTGAAGAAAATCAACGATACTGACATGTCAAAATCTAGAATAGTAGAAGTTTCAGAGTAATTTCTCTATTTACCCTTCTACATATGTTTTTAAATAAATATAAATTCTGTTTAGAGAAGTCTACATATATATAGAAATATTTTTGGTGAAATAATGTAAAAAAGAGGTAAAGCTACCCATTTATCAGATCGTGGAGTTCCATAGGTTTATGAGACGTCGAGGCACCCACATTTTCTAGACAATTGGCTCATAGATGGCCTTACGCGCCGGCTGCTTTTACCTCCGGAAATTATTCCTGGTACTCATTTCTGTTAGATTAGGAGTCGCACTCAAGGCCATAGTGCACCTAGAAGGATTATTAGGTCGAATGAAGATTCTAATGACCTCATCGGGAATCGAATCTGCGACTTTCCGGTTTATAGCATAAGTGCCTCAACCAACTACTTTACAGCGTACTCCTTGGTTAAATAAGGCAGTATTTAGTAAAACATCATTTAAAGCCTTCAGAGAGACTTAATAATGTTGCATCCTATGCCACGATTCGACAGGTGTTATGGTTTCCAATTTCAGGATAAAGAGATTGAAGCTGATATGAAAGGGCTGATGTATGAAGCAGATTTTACTGTACAGGATTTGCATTCTGCGTCTAATTTTATTGGAAGCAGGAGGTAGCTTTGCTTAACTCTTAACATACAAAAATGCGTGCATGAAATCTGCAGGCAAGTCTCTGTATGACATATCTCTATACATATATTTACATAACTTGTCCCACATAATTCTTGAAAATACGACATACATCAGGGAACTACAGTAACACGGTATTATTACCGTTTTATTTTAATTATTACAGAAAGTTACCAGAAATGAGTACCAGGAATTAATTAAATAATTTTCCTGGGGTGTAAAGCGCGGCCGGCGCGTAAGGCTGACAACCTTACCGCCATCTTTGAGACGATTGTCTAGATAATGTGGGACCCTCAACGTCTCACAACCCTATGGGCCTTCATGGCCTGGTACAGGGGTAGCTTTACTTACTTTTTACCTTCACGGCAGCTGAATAATGTGGAAGGTTTCAGGTCTCTGTGATCTTAAGCTAGCAGCAATGACGGTGCCCATAACACCTCAGAATATTGCACGGCTGTCATGTTGTTATTGTTGGTAATTGGAATTCGAAAATCTCGCATAAATTTTTCCTTTAGTGGCATGATGTTCATTCACTTTTCATGAAAATTCATCATCACGTTTAGGTGCATATTTTTAATACAAAAATTACTGAGAAATGTCATGAGGAAGGCAAGAGCAGACACGGAGGCATAATGAGACCATAATTATCTGTTTATTAATAGAACAATAATGGAGACCTGAATCAGCATCTGAGTAGCCTACGTAGATTTCGTACAAGCGTTCTGGGCGTAAACTATAAATATGACTTCGTGCATCAGTTAGTGGGAATGGTCTGCAGAAGTTCAATGGGACAGACATTTTTCCGTATCTTCCGTGCCTCATTTACTTACTTCCTCCCTTGTCTCTATCCCTTTTGTATTTACACCTTTCTTCCTAACTCTGCTCTGTGTCACATCCTTATCTATCAGATGGCACTTTCTCGAATATAGGTCTATCAACCGTGTAGCTATATGAAAACAACACATTTCCACACAAAAGTAGACACACCACATAGCCAATCATAAACCGAATTACACGGGTAATAGTGAAGGGCCGGTCACAGTAGCCGAGCGGTCTAAGGCATGCACTGTCTTCGCTCGCTCGGAAGCCGGGACCGTGGGTTCGGATCTGTTTCCTGTGAGGTACGAACTGAATTCTTATATATTATTCTTATACACTGCCGGTCACGGTAGCCGAGCGGTCTAAGGCATGAACTGTCTTCCCTAACTCGGAAGCCGGGATCTTGGGTTCCAGTCCCACACTATGCTTGGATGTTTCTTGTGTGTATGAGTTAGGTAGCGGCCTTGCGACGAGCTGATCACCCGTCCAAGGAGTCCTACCGTCTGTAAAATGATCATGAAACTGGGAAATCAGCCCTGAGCTCCAAAGTTGGAGCGAAGAGGAAGAAAAAAAAAAGGCGAAGTGTTCACTGTGCTTAATGAATTCAGCACCTCGCTAAGGTGACGTACGGAGGTGTAGATGTATAACTCCATACATTCTTAACGTCGGCACTAGACAGGTGTGTGGTCAGCCAGAAACAAAACGCTGGTGTCTGTGAAAAAGGAAATGATCCTCCAATTCTCTGCAAGGAGCCTGAATGTCAAATTTGTTCAAAATCTATCGAATTCTTCCGAGTTGAAGCATGCGAACGAAAGGCTAGACAGACACGACCTCCCCTATGTGCGCACAGTTTATGCACCTGGTGGAACAAACGTATAACAGGGAAAGTAAGCTAATAGAAGGAAGCTGACATAGCACTAGACCGACCAACACTTTTATTTGACGTACAATTCCTGGAAGTAATATTCTTGATAGACCGCTTCTGGACAAAGGTGTTTGCTCAGATCAGATAAGCCTGAGCTCAATACCGTTGGCCTATGTTGAGAGCGGAGCATTACCAGAAGTTAATTAATGAGAATTCACTCAAATCATCCCTTACATTTAGTTGATCAAAGTCCATTGCCATTACTGACCTTATTGTTGCGCGATACATTGTACCGGAACCGTGGTCTCAGTCCAGTGCAACGGATACTGTTAAATTTCATTGCTTTGAGGTCTCTAGCCTGCAAGATGTCTGAGTGTCCCTATCTGCGATCACTTTATTAGACCAGGGGTTGTCAGTCTGCAAAATTCTTATTCTGTTTTAGGCCAAAGTAGTAAAAAAATAACAATTACCAGTTAAGCTTGTAAGATTTGAAGTTTTCACGGCGGTGACTATGAAGAATCCCGTCTTATGGGATGTAAAGCAGTTTAGATCTTATATGAACCGATGTTTCGGAGGAATGTATCGCCTCCATCTTCAGTGTAGAAAAATCCACGCGCGAGGAACAAACGTGAGCTGCGACGATATGTTCCTCAAAAACGTCGGTTGTAACATAGTGCCTTAAACAACTACCCTAATTTTTTTAAATTCGTTTAATGGGGGGTGGAATCCAACTTGGTCCACTCGGCACGGCGGCCACTGATTGGCCTATTGTAGCCTGCCCCGGATGGTTATGATGAGAAGAATTTGGTGGAATGAAGATTGGCAGGGGAAACCGAAGTACTTGGAGAAAACCCGCCCCAGCGCCACTTTATCCACCACAAATCCCACTTCACCAGACCCGAGATCGAACTAGGGCCGCCGCTGTTGGAAGCCAGCGACTAACTGCTTGAGCTATGGCGCGGCCAACCAACTACCCTACCGCATGCCCCTGATATGAGAGGCCTATTTAAATGTAAGATGGACATTAGGCTTAGGCTATATTTTATTTGACACATTAATTTTTTAAAAAGCCAATATCTCAAGTGAAACGACAATAATAGAATCAGTTAATCCCTAATTCCTATTTTCATGCAATATCTTATTAATTATATGTACCTTATAATCTTACGTTCCAGTCTCACTTGTTATATGTATTTTCTCCAACAAACAAACGAACATTACTGTCAGTTCCGGTACGTTGTAGATGCAAATGTATTATTGCAAGGCAATTGGCGCTGCATGAGTTAGGGTCAGAAATCATTGTCCTTGTAGACTGTATCGTTACACGTTCACCATATCAAACGACGTTTCAGATAAGTTAATTCAGTGGCTAGACCTTACTCGAGATATAGGTCTTATGCCATGTAGGGTATCGACTACTTGTAGGAGAATAACTTGTTAACGTAAAGAGTAGGGGAGACCGGGGTATGTTGTAACTTTTTTTTTGCGTTTTGATCTGTAACTAAGCAATTTATAATTGTTTAATGACGATTTATATCTTGGGAGATATACTTATCGTTTGTGATTGGATTACAGATACGCTCTTAAAACGCCTTAAACATTTATCTTCTACGGGCAGTTTCTAAACATTTTCACTAAGACATATTATTTTTAATATTATTCCCATGTGTGGGTCAGTTGTAAAAACTAAGAGCGTCAATTGTGACAAAATAAATTACGAAATTAATATACAGCTTTGATTTTACTGCTAGGTCACTTTACTCTGTAATGGACTATACAATTATTAGCACAATTATGTGAGCATATTATTCGTTTGAACTAATGAATAATAATGATGTTACATCTTTTGGAATCTGATACCAAGTGGTCTAGGAGAAGTTTACCGGCGTTTAGGGGAACTGTACTGTCTATACCTTCTGCATCGAACGGTAAGCTGATCGACTACTGGGTGTGCTGTTGCACTTCTGAAATGTCAGTAAGTTCCTACCAGACTACATGTCTACACATTCCAGATAACAATACCATTCCTAATTACAGGCGTAAAAACATCCGGTATCATAATTAAAATATTTTCCCTATTTTACAAGGAAAGATGGATTCCGACACTGTCTCCGCCCCTCCCCCCTTACGACTCTTTCAACAAAATGAAAGGCTGTTATGGAACTTGTTAAGAACATTATGCTACTATAGAAAATGCTCGGATTAAAAAGGCACATGAACCTAGCGATATCATTCATTTGCGTCTCCGTATAAAACAGGGAAACATTCTGACATACATTGTGACATATGGGCCGTTTCTGAGCAACGGCTAGGTAAACACTACCTAAAAGGCCGGTATAACAATGCAAAAGTGGACACACATTGCTATGCAACGGGTCTGCAAACACATCCCCGCAACACTCTAACAAGCAACAGTGAAACATCTATTGCTTATAACAGAGTGGTAAACAAGCTTCATCATTAATAGATGCCGAGTTTTCTGTGTGGTCCGTTCGGAGTTTGTATAACAACGGCCTGTAGCTCGGATTAGGCCAGAGTTCAGTTGAGAGGTCAGCTCTGTAGAGGAGGCTACGAAGAAAAGAGTTAGTTTTAGGAGTGTGGCTGTGAAGAGAAAACTTCATGTGTAATTCAGTGAGACTCTTATAGTTCCTGTGTTTAATTCCGTTACTAGAATGCGACTAGTGTGTGTGTGTGTGTGTGTGTAACAGGGAATTATGTAATGCAGAAATAGCGATAGCGCTAAAATTACGTCTAATTATTGGTAGTGTGTATCATAATTAAGTAAACCCGTTCAGCCAATCAAGAACCCTGTTATTAGTCACTAACACACGTGACAATATAAAGAGTCTACAAATATTTTTCGATATGGTGATTATTAAATTCCTGCCCTTATACTTCTTAATATCCTATAATACTGGCCTTGCGACGGGGTTTATCACCCGTCCAATGAATCCTACCAGCTGCCTGTGAGACCCATAGTTCCAGGTTAATCCTGATGAGAAACAGGCCAGAGGGTCTAATAAGAGTGGAGGAGAACGAAGAAGAATATCCTACCATGAAGAAAGCATCAATATGAACTTGAGACAAGAGCATTTTTATTGCTCCTGTTGCCGTATTAGTGTATTAATGTATTAGTGTAGAATTCAGAAATTTTGCCTGATAACAAATTTTAGAAGAATGTGGAGNTCTTGTTACTGCCACGAAGCGGATTCATTATATCACATAAAAAGAACTTAGTTCTGAGCCTGTCACCCACCCACACACACACACACACATTACATACATATATGGATGACAAAAATGCATGATTAATAATCACAGCACAAACGAAACTGAGCCTTTAAATTAAATCATTTTAGGGACTTCAAAGGTTTTTACTTTCTACCCAGAACTCCGTGTTGACAAATTAGGATAATTTGGAGCTAAGACTCCTATGTGGGTTACAGTGGGTTGCAAACAAAATATTTAATATATAACACGAATGCCAAATTTAATCGGAACCCGTCAAATAATTTCGAGCTTGAAACTGAGTAGACAGGCTGACGAAAGAATTTACACAGAGATATTCCTCCTCTACCATACTTCCATGCAGTGACCTTTGTTACAGAAACGCGCAAAGGTCGAGGTGGTATTGGAAATCGAATACTTGAGGTCACTATGGAGGTCCTTGCCAGTATGTGTTTGCTGGATCAGTGTTACCAATTACGAATGCAGCTGAGCGCGAAGAAGTTCGGCGTGGCACTTGACCACAATAACTGAGCTTTCAGATCTCGCCTTCCGATGAGTTGTTAGTTTAATAAAGAAATTTCGTAGATGGATACACCTATGAAGTGCAAGGCACTTCGAAAATAACTTACATAAAAATAAATTAACTACAGAATTCTTCCCGAGGGACACCGTTTTCGAGATATCGCAAACCACCCCGCCCCAAGTAAAATTAATATCAGATCCCTGCCATCACTTAAGGGCCCAGCTGTGTCCAGCAACCTCACGGTTCTCAGTTACAGAAAGAAGATGCCGGAAACATAAATCAAATTGGAGGGGGCGCGATGCTTCGGAGAGAGATAGATGAAGTAGCGTCCTTGTGTCCAGAGGAAGCTTTGCTATTTGTGCCTCGATCAGTATGTAGAGGTTGTAATATCTGCTCCATTTCTGCCAAAATTTGGACTAATATCGGTCATGTAGCTCAAGCCGTTAGTCGTTGGCTTCCCACCGCGGAGGCCCGGGTTCGACCCCCGGTCCGGTCAAGTGGGATTTGTGGTAGATAAAGTTGCGCTGGGGCGGGTTTTCTCCGAGTACTTCCGTTTCCCCTGCCCCTCTTAATTCCACTAAATTATCCATCATCACAATCACCCGGGGCAGGCTATAATAGACCAATCAGTGGCCGCTGTGCCGAGTGGACCAAGTTTGATTCCACCCCCCACTAAGAGAATGAAAAATATATATATCGGGTCATCCATATAAATCGTGATGTTTCCATTTCTGTTAAAGTTTGGAGATGAAAGAATACAGAAATGCAATTTTATCTGTCCTGTGAAGAGTACTTGAGATTAGGATGTCGAGGAAAATATCTGGACACGAGGAGAATGAAGCGACAGGAAGCTGAATAAGATGCATAATAAGAAGATTCATAATATGTTTATTTAATGTGATACAACTGTTGTCAGAAATATTATATGCGTTGGGTATGTAGAACGCATAGGCTAACCAAAAATTGCATAAAATTATAGAAATTAAATATCAACGGTAGATCACACTTAGTTTTAAGTTAATATCTTATACATTATGCTTCGCCTAGGTTCTATAATGAAAACGCAATATTTCGGAAGCAGATTCTACTTCAGTCTTCAGGGAAAATATAGGATATAATCCGTTTGTTTCTTTGGAAGGAAGTAGTCTCAGTGAGCTTGCGCCTAACGGATTCCAACAGTACCATCAGGTTGCGTCACCATTTTGTCTCGAGACGGAAACAAAATGGCTTCCGAAAATGCGTTTTTTTCGTATGAAACCTACATGACGGATCATATGAGAGACATTAAAGCCAATTTAAATGAAGTACAAATTTTTGAGACCTAGACATAAACGAGAGGATTTGGTTATATATTATCTGAAAGCAAATATTAACTATCGGATTCTTCAAAAGCGGGGAATTCTTTTACGTAGGCTAGACATGAGCAGCACAGGATTACCGGCCTGACTCACTTATCCACTTCTCAAGGATATCCTTTGTTTCTGGTTAGCTGTGCTACCAGATTCATTTAAAAGTGGGGGACAGGATTCTAGAAGCGAGAGCGCTAACTAAATCATCTTCATAAGGACCACTTTAGTTTAGCAATTAAGAAAATGAGTACGAACGCAGTAATTTATTGGAATTATACAGTAAATAAGTTTGGAGGCTGTGACTAGATGGGCAGTACCACTCCCTAATTTGATTAAGAGATTTAGTGAGGAATATTCACCCATCCCCGGAGTGTCCTGTTGTTATCACAACCTTCATCATTTCTGTACGAAATAGTAATTTGCACGCGCCAAGAATCCTATCATACTTTTGCAGAGAACTTCCATGAAGCAGTTTAGAAGAGGATATTTCTTCAAGAATGAGAAATAATCTAGGTTTTACAGTACATGAGTATGATATAGGAGGGTCAATAACAGCGACCGCAAGACCTAATGTACGAATTGTCTTCTCTCGTTCCCATAGTAGAAAAATTGGGCTGAAATTCCGTTTCAGATATGGGTGTGTGACTTGTGCTCTTCCTGTGTAGGTAGCGGCCTTGCGGCTGGCCAATCCGCAGTCTAAAGGGTCCTGCTAATTTTCTGAGTGACTCTTAACGTAAGAATTTGGCCGCGGCATAGCTCAAGCGGTTAGTCGCTGGCTTCCCACCTCAGCGGACCGGGTTCGATCCCGGGTCTGGTCAAGTGGGATCTGTGGTGGACAAAGTGGCGCTGGGACAGGTTTTCTCCGAGTACTTCGGTTTCCCCTGCCAATCTTCATTCCACCAATTGCTCCACAGTCGCCCTCAGCTATCATCTGAGGCTGGTACAATAGGCCAGAAGTGGCCGCAGTACAAGGGACTTGGTCCCACCCTACTAGCAATAAAAAAACGTAAGAATTAATTCTAAATAGGAACAGGCCGGGGGACAAACTCCGTCAAGAAGAAGATGGAGAACAAGGAAGATAGGCCTGTAGCAGGTCTTGTGAATGAAGCATGCGTTATGTACAGATATGCAACAAATGTACTTCCTTGCATTTGGAGGCTTTTCCAAAGTTTTCGTAGTAGGCTGCATTGAATTTATTTTATTTTTTCTCGTGTGACTTATTTCGCAGTTGTCAGGAGTCGAAATAATCCATTCTGAACATGGAGTCGCTGACATCCTTACAGACAGTGGGCATCAGACGGCATAAGCTCTGAAAAGAAGACGCACTTCCTAATGGCAACCTGCTTGGACCAACCTCAAGAATTTTACACAAAGTTAAGAGTGAAATTCAAGAAATGTATTAATCTGAGCTGAAACGAGCCCGAAAAAAAATTAAACAGACAACAGAAAGAGGGCCAAAGAAATAAATATTGAACCAATAAAAAAAGATAATAAGAATAAACCCAAGACGAAATGAAAGCCCGTCTCTAGTGTAAATTTGTGTATCTTTCGGGAAAGATTGAACAAGGGCAAGAACTGCTCCCCGGCTGAGATTCGAACGTGGTTCATAACGGATACAAGTTCGACAATTCTGGACCGTGCAAATCTGCTCCGTTGCAATTTTCCATTTTCGGACCTCAAGTGAATTGTTCCAGCGCTGGTCATAACTAAATGTGACATATATACAGGGCTATCTGTAATTCATCACCATTAACAGTGACCTATTTCGAAATCAGATTTCACCCTCTTATTTTCCTTCGAAATTTGCGACCAGGTGATTTCTCTTATAAAGTTTCTTAGTTTAAACTGTACGGTAAACGATTTTGCTTTCAGAAAAAACTTGCCTCCACCTCTCCCTCAAATTAACGTTTTTAAGCCCTGTTGTTTTATAGTGTTGAGATGTAAAATTGTCTTTTGAAAATATCACTAATCTGTTAAAGTCAGATGCAAGTCTTCATGTGAAATTTCCTTGTTCCTTACCGCAGTNTGCGGTCCAGTGCTTGAAGTTGTAGTCACGGCGGTACAGCAGCAGTAAGTCTCCAAATGCTTGCCTCAGAGTTTTCGGGAATCGAACCTAACGAATATCAGCGAGTGGGGTGGAAGAATCGACATCTTCTTGACGAAAAGAGATAAGTGCTACGAGTGTTGGTGACACAAAAGGCAGATGAGACAGGGTGCGCCTCCCAGCGGTCGAGAATCGAGTCACCGCCTCATAAGCTATAGGGCTTTCCCCGATTGCTGCCCGAAGTTTGCCGAGCGGTGTAATTGTGCGCCGATCCCACAGAACAGCCGCTATCTGTACATTATTTGACGCGCGCACTCATAAGCAAGTATAATAGTGGAGCGCGTGTGTAGGCGAGCGAGCTTCAACCCAACAGTGGGTGCCGCAGTAGGCTAGTGAGCGGTTGGGGCAACAGCAACAGCATCCATAACAACAAACCACCCCCGCGCCTCTCCGCGCAGCTATCATATCCATATTTATGCCGCTGCGCAAGCCAATAGCAACAGAGCTCTGCGCCGAATGGGATTATCATAATCGCCAGCCGCCAATATTGATAATCATAAATTGTGACCTGCGCACAGGGGCGGACATGTGGATAAATTAGGGGAGAGTGGTGGTGGAGGAGGGGGAGAGACAGAAAGGGAGGTGGAAGAACACAATTTTGAGCGAAGTTTGTCATTTCGTTCGGTGCCAGCGATCGTGGTGGACCATACAGATCATTAAAGACAAAAAGGGCGTGAAGAGCAAGGAGGAGGTTCTGTGCAAGGACGGTGATCAAGAACATGTCACGCCGGAAACAAGCTCGTCCTCTCCGACACTTGGAGTCAGAAGACGGACTAGTCAGCTCTTTACCCAATGGTAAGTATGTTGCTGTTTGCATGACGCTGTTTCTTTTTCTGCTTACCACGCGGTAATTTGCAGAGGTGCGTTATGTCACTGCCGGAGGCGTAGTGTAATGGTTTGTTTTCCCTTCACCGCGACCTTGTATTACACCTGTTCCGAGAAAACATGAGTGAGTAATTCGCCGACGCCGCCACCACCGCCAAGACGCGAGGTCCGTCAGAACAGACGCCCCCAGCATCCGGCGTGGGCTGTTGCCACATCTCCTGTGTGTTTTAGTGTGACCCGTGTTGCCGACACTGCTCGTGTTCGTGTGCTTCAAGAAGTCTGATAGGGTTGGGTCCTTATTCTTATATAAGTGGACAGTTTAATGTAATTGTGTTACAGCCCGCGACAGTGGTACATATTATTCTGCGACCCTTTCATTGCCGATCAAACATAAGAGCAGCATGTGTAACGTGTGGACGCACTGGGGGAATTCAGTAGCAGCACTCGCGGCCACAAGAGCCCCAGCCGCCGTCAGGCTAGAGGACTCGCTCCCCGCGTACCTTTCAATGACCAAGTGCCGTGCTGTTGCTAGTCTGTACCGTGAGAAGTCGAGGACACCTTAACGACATTGTATCAGTCTCTTAGAACAAATGTTTACGTGTTTTTGTTGCATCTTTATTAACGCCTTTCTACACAGTGGGCCCGTATGATGTTAAAACAACTAATATTAGCGCCGTGGAAGTCACAAGATGTTTGCTTTCGAAGAATCATAACGCCGTGTCTCCTTAAGTGGGGAAATTATGAAGACAACGAAGAGGGAAGTAGACGTTTTCCTGTGCTATGCATATTAATATACATTCGGTTCATGACTGGATTTTTGGCGTAATGAAAGGTAGTTAAATACGCTATGATTTTAATTTGTTTTACTCTGGTCCGTCACACTAAAAATTACAAAGACAAAAATTACTTAAATAGTCACATTAGACGGTGTTATTTTTGTCTTTGTACACCATGATTGTACACGGACGTTTTATATCATAATTTGAAATAGCCATAATTAATTTCAGCGATAATTAACGCTTATTTTCACGTAGTTAATGATTTATTTTTCTATAATGTTCACGATCGCTTGTTGTGCGTGTCACTATTTTAAATATTGCTTCCTTATAGATAAATTTACTTGGTCCTACCGTCCATTGGTGTAACGTTTATTAGTAACGTATATTTAATGTGCAAATCTTGACTTCTTCGATGAGTGCCGTTATAACACGTATTTAGAAGTACGCTCGCTTTGCGTCGCGTAAAACAGGTTTGAAATGACTCGCATGAATAGTTTAATTCTATACAAATTCGCGACATTTTTTAATATGAGACGAAATGATTTCAAGATGACCGAACACATGCCAGTAACCGCAAAATAAATCCAAATTATAGCGTCATGGTGTTGACAAAAGCCAGTCGTTTTAACAAGAAAATACTTTCGTGTGGAGTCATAAAGTTATAACACAAGCGGTAACTCTGTTTGATTGCACGCGCTGCATATGCTTTTAACGTGTTACGGGCGATAACGTCCACTTTTCACACACTAAGCGCGAGGTAATGACACATTTCTTGATAACAATTAACTACTACGTCTTGGCGCAACAGAAAAGTAGACATAGGTACGTGAATTCAATTTGTGACGCAAAATTTCTCCTCTCTTTTTTATCTTCTCATAGCAGAGAATATTTCTGTGACAGTGATGTTAGTGTTACTGGGTAATGGATTTTGTATTTGAAGTATAGTTTCTTTAATCAAGAGAATTCTGGGATTACAGTTTTGCTGATCACAGAACTTGCGATGTGGAACGCTTACGTTCTGGAACCGCTCACACACAGGGAGCGCGGGTTCGAATGCCGTTTGGTGTAGGAATATATGTCCGCCTTTTCCTTGCGTCAGAGGCCTTGCAGTGAACGAGGAGAATGGAAGAAGAAATAGGCCCCTATTTACTATCAATATTATACCTTACCGAACCTTCATATGTTCATATCTAGTATTTAGTAAAGGTTTTATTATGTATTTCAGCGCATTATTTACATAATTCTGTTACTAAGAAATTAAATCCGTTTAATTACTGTCGTGCTAACATTTCACAATACGAAAAATTGTCAGTAAGAGACAAGTTACCGTGGTAGCCCTTCTCAGTATGCTGCATAGTACGTGGTGTTCCATCTGTACCTCTGCCTGACTTAGTAGTGAACTGCATGGCAGTATAAAATATATGTTCATATGTCATAAATAAAATCTTAATATTCGTGCGGTACGGAAACTTCAGCGGTGATCGAGTGAGTGACGTTTGCCGTTCTTTCCAAATTTCGTCTGGAATCAGTGATCACCGTCACAGAGCAGCACCGGCTCGCTTATGTACAGGAGTGTCACGTGCTTGAAGCGCCTGCAAGTGGCCCAACGTGACGACTGGCCCATCGGCACCATGTCATAGTGCCCAGATCTGCCGGGTACTTAAAGAAAGCTGACATTTTTGTGGAGCTTCGCTTATAACATTTAACTATATTTGCTCAGTTGTTTGCTTCCTAAACTCGTCATATTTTGTGAGAGTGTAGCGCACGGAGGCCTGTGTACGTTCACTAGGCTTCATTATTTGTAACAGATGGTGGACCCAGACAAATCAAGCACCAGAAGAAATAGTGAGTGCGATTTTGGGGAGGGGAAGTGACCGGCCTATTGCAGGCAGTTATGCAAACAGCTAATTGTCATGGAAAGGAATTCTTCAGGAATGAAAGTTATTTTTGTAAGGTACCAGAAGTGATTACCAATAACATGTTTTTTATTTTCAGATATTCGATCTGTAGGCATATTTTACGAGAAATTGTGTAGTGTAAGCGCAGTACATTGCCTTTCGGCCGATCACAGTGGACACGCGGACTAAAACATAAACTGTCTTCACTCGCTCGAACGCTGAGATCGTGTGTTCGAATCCCACTCAAGTCATGAATGCCTGTGCGTGTTTATCCTGTGTTTATGTTGTTCATTGTATAGGTAGAGGCCTTGCAACGGGCTGATACCCCGTTCAAGGAGTTCTACTGACTGAGTATAGGATCAAAAATGAAAAAGCGGCCAAGGCCCGACAAAAGACTGTAGACCTATAATAATAATAATATTATTATTAATTCGGGAGACGAATTTCTGAAATTCACTGAAACACGTTTATATATTCTTTATTATCTATGTGTAAATCCAAATTTGGATTGAATTATCAAATATAATGATAAAATTTTGTCATGTACTCGTAGAAGCCAAAAGGAGATTAAAGGTTATTCAGGCATACGTAAGTTACTATCAGATTATTATAAGCTCTGTGCCAGTAATTCTTGTCTATAGGCTAGGTTAGTGGATATAATGCAGATTCGTGTAACGTTATGTTTCATATCTAGGGCTTGCTACGAGTGCTGGAACGTTTGTGTGTTGACTGGAGACGAGACTCCGGTAAGCTACTGTGAATCATATCACAGGGTGAGGAATAGCCTTCATGCTATGTTTACATACGTGGTTGTCAAACCCGCCACGAATCTGCCTTATTACTATCCTGAAGGCAGAAAGCTTTGATATGAGTTGTAGCAGAGCCACAACAATTTCTCGCCAAACGCGAGAATTACGTTCTTGATAATTTCGCCGCGCATCAAGGCCTTGTGAAAAACTGGGATATCATTATAGCATTGTACTTCTGAAAACATGGATCTCTCTGTGCGGCATCCACAAATTTTTCCGTGTTTAGGCCCTGTACAAATAAAAAGGTGCGCATGCAGCTACTCCCGCTTTTGCCCCCAACAAATTATATATATGGAACTCTGTTTATTCTTGAAATCCGCATTTGACAAAAATGCAGTCTCATTTGTAAAACTGATTTAATATAATTATATGGAGAAGTTTATTGCATCAAATCTAATTATTTTAATGATTAAATAAATAAAACCATTGCTGCCTTACATATTTGAACCACTATTCGCCGCCGTCATATTAACAGAGTATGTCTGTCAAGATTTCCTCCCTAAAGATCAATAGAATTAATATGTCGCAGAAAGAGTTCAGACTCCGGCGCGTTTTAAATCGCTTTTTAATGCGTTTGTGGTTTTGCTCGTACCCAGGCTTACTACCTGTGACGTTGCGTAGGCGCTATGCCGCTATGCAGAACGACTGTCTAGTCTTTACCGACCAGTAGGTTTAATTAGGCCTATTTGGTAGACCTGCAACTCGCAGCAGTCCCACCTGCTACAAATCGTACAGAAATAGGACAGGCCCAGTAGTGGGCTGTTGTGAGCACTTTAGCGAACCTTCGGGTTCCATAAAAGTCGGAGAATATTTCGACTAGCTGAACGATTAGTGAATTTTCAAGCATCGCTCTGTTCCGTGAAGTTCATAATTAAAAGATAAATTTGTCCCTGTACTTAACTAAGTACTACATAATGGAGGCGTATGGTGAAGTGGGTGTATAGATCCATGTTTTCTTGATCTCGGAACTAGTTGGAGGTGAGTGCTCAGCTTTACTCCCGGGGGAAAGAGCCCCCGGTACCCATTGTACAGGAGAGGTTGGGTGGACCCCAAAGCCGGTCTGGACAACATGAAGAAGAGAAAATTCTTAAGCCAACCGAGACTCCGACCTTTCCGTCGTCCAACCCACAGCCAATCGCTATACCGACTGAGCTATCCCGGCTCCCGTGAGGCTGATCAGTACAAAACTGATTTAATAGAATTACTCTTTATACAGTGGGACACCCGGTAGCGTAGTGGTTAAGGAAGGTCGGAAGGTCACGGGTTCAAATACCGATAAGATCATTGGGTTTTTTTAAATTGACCTAAACCTTCTGGCTGCACTTGGCCCTGGGGTTCACTCAGCCTCTCACACAAATGAGTACCAGGAATTAAATAAATAATTTTCCTGGGGTGTAAAGCGCTGCCGGCGCGTAAGGCTGACAACCTTACCGCCATCTTTCAGCCGATTTTCTAGATAATGTGGGAACCTCAACATCTCACAACCTTATGGGCCTTCACGGCCTGTTACAGGGATAGCTTTACGTTACTTTACTTTTACTCTTTTTGCAGGAACGGATCCCTTTCGGTTATGCTTTAAGTCGCTCTGTGTTAAGTCGTGTTTTGTCGGTTATGAGCGTTACGTGTTCGCCTCAAAGTAAAAAGGAACGCTTTATGTGGGATCATGTCTGAGTATCAGCTCCTAAACAGTCGGACCGCTTTTCTTTGAATTCAAAGAGGGAGATTTATACTAAAAGTTTTCGGTCATTTCCAGATTTGGCCACGGTCGGACACTTTGCATGGAGCCCAACGCGCATTTCTGCCAGCATTTCGAGCGTAAGTGGGGCATAACTCGAAATGCTTATGGGAGAGAAGATTGTTTCAGAATAAAAGTCGTAGAGAGAAGTAAAACACAAATTTCATTTCCAGTACTCTTTTAACTGGAGGGCTAAATCTTATGGATCCACAAGATATCTACAGTTTTCTTTTGTTGTGTTATCCCTTAACTCAATAACCTTTAGACTGATTTTGATAAGGTTTTATGTTGGAGATCTTTGCACAAATTCGCCAGAAGTTCGTCTGTCTATATGTCCGTCCGTCAGTCAGCCTCCGTCTCTAACATAGTGGACTTTTTCTTATATATCTTAAACCGTGAATAAAGTTTTATAAAGGGCAGCATGTACACTGCAAATAACACTGTTGAAATTCCATGCACTGTCTTGTATTAAGGAGTAGGGGCTACGCCCTTTCCTATCGTGTTCATCCTGATTTTTAGTAGGCTAAAATCTGTGTAGGAATATATTTACCACCCTTTCAATGGTAATATCGAGTTTGAATGCACGTAACCAAGGAACATATTGGCCCACTGGGCCAGTAGGACGTTATCGCGCCCGCGAATAGTAAGAAATCGTTTGTTCGCCGTGAAAGCGGGTCCTAGGTGTTCGTCTGTTTTCACATCATTACAAGAAGTGTCATAATAGAAGATGGCACGTGCTTTATAGTCTTTGAGAATTTCATAACTATTTCAATATCATGTAATGTTCCCAGGTCACATTTCCTATATAGATATACTCGAGAATGCAGGCCTGCTCCCACCCCTCCCTTCTCTCATGGGGTGAGATTTAGTCCACTAGGTACTGCGGCAACTGTTTGACCTATTGTACCAGCTCCAGATGATAGATGATGATGACTATGGGGCAATTGGAATGTGAATTGGTAGGGGAAGCCAAAGTACACAGAGGAAAACTTCCCCCATGCCACTTTGCCCACGTGACTTGATCCGGGCTCGAACCCTGGCCGGCGAATAACCGCCTGAGCTATGTCACGGCCACCTACTCCCCTTAGAATATACAGTAGGATAAAAAAGTATATTCCTCTCACGTTTCTGTCGAGAAGAACGGCCTACTTCAGAGTCAGACCTCCAGGTCTATATGCATCCTTGGGTAGGGGAACATAACTTACTCGAAGTTTGCAAGATGAGATCAGAGTATCGTGCACTACGCATGATGTACATAGGCCTATAGGGCGGGATCGTGTCTGTCTACCGGCCCTTCGTCAACATGTTTTAACTCGAAAGCTGTTGGACGGAATTTGGTGAAATTTGACATTAGAGATCATTTAAAAATTTATACGGCCATTTTAATTTCCCTGTCTACTTTCATAAGGAAATGTTACTCAAGGAACAAATGCGGAAACTCTCGACTCACCAGTACATATTGCAACTTTCAGTCATGTCTAGAAGAAAAATATTTGTTAAGTTTGCAACGGATGCCAGTATTATAAGTGATTTGAAAATTTAAACGTATTATTTTTATAATTTGACTTTACTTCTTATAAATTAAATCCTACCGTTTATTTGTTTGAATGCTTTTTCAATTAATCTGCTTCTCTGATGCCGAAAGAATCATATAGTACGTGCCAGTATATTCAATAAAACTCCTCGAATGGGGGACCAGTCCATCGAGAGGCCTCTACCTACACATAGTCCAACACAAACACAATACAAATATTCATGCCTTCACTTTGATTCGAACCCACGATCCTAGCGTTCGAGCAAGCTAAGATAGTTCATGCCTTAGACCGCGAGGCCACTGTGATTGGTCCGAAATGGAATATACATCGTTGAAATTTTTTGTTAATTTATCGACGCTGTCGGGTGCTGAGATTGTAATTAGACCTCTAGCGTCGAATGACGGGACAGTCAGTAAATAACGAACCGGAAGGAATGCGAGTAGACGAGGACATTACCTAGTTTTAGATACAATGTNTTGCAGAATTCTTATATTTTCTTCTACCCTGAAGATGGAGGCGATACGCTCCTCCGAAACGTCGGTTAACACCACTTATACACGGTGCCAAATCCCAAAAGACTGCTTTCTACAATGTCGAAGTTTGCCTAGAGAGAATAAGGGAAGCTCCCGAAAGCCTCAGTCAGTATATCCGGTTTCCTGGCCAAGATTTGAACCGGAGGGCCTCTAGTATGAAACATGAATGCTATCATCTCGTCCGGGATGTTCGGTATATTCTTATGCAATTCATGTAGTTTGTGTGAAGAAAATAGTCCTACCCGTAAAACCAACTCTAATCTGGACCCTGAAGTGTTCTGACGATGGTGTATAACACATAAAATAACTGGGTTTGGGGAACTTTTTCCATGATCCGGTATTCTAGAGAATAGAAAACACGACGTTTCGGAAACTGGATCTGTTTTCTTCCTCAGATGAAGAGGGGTAGACATCTCCTCAGTTCGGTCCCTTAGAAAGAGCTAACCTCAATCATTCTTTCTAAGGGACAGAACCCAGTAGGTGTATTTTCCCCTTCACCTGAGGATGTAAAGGGATTCAGCTTCCGAAACGTCGTGTTTTCTATTCTCTAGAATACTGTACGATGGAAAAAGTCCAAAAAACCCATTAATTATGTGTGCAACTGTACTCTGTTCAACAAGTCTTACTAGTCACTGCCTAAACCGTAGGCCTTGCGCTCACAAATGGCACACAATTCAAATGTGAGGGTTCTATGTCGAAACTCAAATAGATGTAACGGCGTGTACAGGACTAACAAGAAGTTAGTTCATAATTCAGTTTCGTTTATATAATCATATTTATATTGAAGTTCGTCTGAACGGGCCTTCAGTAACCCAGATTATACATATAGACCTGTAGCGTCAATACAAGTTAAACAATGTAATCTGTACTTTTAACAGTAAATTTAATGATTCTATATCAACCGCAGAGATTATTTGGCCTCATTATATGAGAAAATGATCACTTTCAGTAAACTTGAAGGGCTGGAATTAAATCGATCTTTCTTTTTCTTTGGCACTACGGCCCCAGTGGGCCTAGGCCTACCTCCATGAACTTCTCCGTTCACTTTGGTTTTTCTAGATCTTACACATTCGGTAGGACTCCTTTGGCGGGTGATCAGCTCGTCACAAGGCCTCTACCTGTACACAAACATCAATGCTCTGAGTGGTATTCGAATCCACGATCCCGGCTTCTGAGCGAGCGAAGACAGTGCATACCTTGACCGCTCGGCTACCGTGACCAGCAGTGTATAAGAATAATATATAAGAATTCAGTTCGTACCTCACAGGAAACAGATCCGAACCCACGATCCCGGCTTCCGAGCGAGCGAAGACAGTACATGCCTTAGACCGCTCGGCTACCGAGACCGGCTTAAATCAATCTTAGCCCCTTTTATTTGAAGGCAGGCATGCATTTAGAAAGACGGAGATAACCACAACATTCTCATTCGGGACAGTCTATGTCCCTCTTGGGATTCGAATAGGAGACCTCCAAGAGTTATCTCTTCAGCCAGGTTGTTCTGTGTTGGGAGAGTTAATGCAATACTTTAATTTATGCTTTGAGGGCTGACATATCTTAACAAATTTCAGCTTACCTGGAATAAATCTTCAAAGCAGTGACAAATTTGTGAAAGGATTTCTAGATACGGTAGTGAATTTACGTTTTTGTTGCAAAGGGCTACACAGTTACCAATAGGACACTCAGTAACAAATCGAATGAAGATATTAAAATTACTGGCGTAAGTGACGTCTTTCGATTTGTTTTTACGTAAGCAGTCACGTTTCGCAGAAAAGCGCTACCTCCATCTTAGCAATCACTCTATCTTGAAAACTGAGGCACAAATTCCTGCAAAACAATATCTCTCACAGGTTATCACATCCCGATCTACTAAATGGTGATATTTACTAGTCTTACATAGGCATACAAGAAAAAGCAGGCCCTTGATAAACCTGAATTAACGAAACAAATATATCTCCAGCTTCAACCATTGGGCCCTCTGACCTAATCCAATGTATAATTAACTTTTTAAACTGTAAATGTTTTAAAATATTGTGACGAATATGACCATTGTTAGATCACGACTGAGTATACACGTTCAGCGAACACGCAACAATAGCTGTGTTATCTTTGGACAATGCTACAACTAGTTACTAGGTAACACAACAATTCTTGAAACAGTAGAGGTGTTTTATATGTGGTCCTCGCCATGCATGGTGCTAGGCAACGAAGATGCAAACACGCATCCCTAATAGAAGAAAGTGTTTTCTTTTGGTCCGTGCCGTGTCTGTAGTATAACGAGGGTTTGTTTGTAGCGAGAGTGGATAAGAGAATTAGAATTGGAGAATTTGATCGAGTTCTGGAGGGTCGGCAGTCCAAGGTGATTGAACAAAAAATGGCAAGAAGATTTCATAGTGATTTAAAGTGATAGCATCTGTGACAAAGCCGTTGCCAGGAAACGGATAGCGTGTCCTAGTGATTCATGAAGTGGATAGATAACGATAGCGCTATAATTGATTGTGATTAAGGGAGATTGTAAACGAAGGTGTTAATAAATCCAGTCATCCAATCCAGAACCTGTTACTATTGGTCACGGAACACCGGAAACGTGACAATATACTTAAATTAACGAAGGTAATTTATTTTTCTTCTTCAGCTTCAAAGCATTAAGTTATTTTTCATGTTTCAATACAGAATTAATTTTTTAAACTGTGTATCTCTTGGACATTAGATAGAACTCTTCCGACGAGGGATTTCTCCGTAGAAAATGGCAGCACAAACGCAATAAAATCGCGGGCATACAGGACTGGGTTCGCACACCGTCCCAATGGTGCAGCGATCGCCTTGGCAACTAAGATTCGGCTGGTAACCCCTGTTGGGACACGGCCCCGTACGATGGTCACATCATTCTCTGTCTGTCTACTCACCGTGGTCAGCCAGGGCACAGCTTATCGTGACAGAGGTCTTTTATGGTTTTCCTCAGTTCCACCAGGCGAATTCCTGGTAGAGTTTTGATATAAACCGCTACCGCTTCAATCCATCGCTCACTCACTCATGGAACTGAACCCTTCTTGAGGAGCCGCCAATTGTGCAGCCGCTCAAGAACTTCCCAGAGTTTTATGGAACAAGAAGATTCATTACCTTGTTCACAAGAGCCCTCCACTGGTCCCTATCCTGAGCCATATCAATCCAATCCATACCATCCTATCATTTCTCTCTAAGATCCATTTTAATATTGTCCACCCACCTACATATTGGTCTTCCTAGTGGTCTCTTTCCTTCTGGCTTTCCCACCAATATCCTATACGCATTCGTCTACACTCCCTTTCATACTACATGACCTGCCCACCTCATCCTCCTTGACTTGATCATACTAATTATACTTGGAGAAGAATACAGGTTATGAAGCTCCTCATTATGTAGTTTTCTCCAGTTTCCGTCACTTCATCTCCCTTCGGTCCATGTCCTTTCTAATTCATTATTCATTAATAATTCTACCATTTGACGCTATATTCTGAACCCCTGTAGGTCATTAAATAAAACATAAATAAAGAAATACCAAGTTGTACCGAGTTAGATATCCTGTCAAGTCGTGTGGCTGTGTGTATATAAACCCAGTGAGCTCCGTACATGCAGTATCACTAAATAAATTGTAATCATGTATTTACCAGAGGAAATTCTCTGCAGCTCATATTACAGCAAAATATAAATTCCGTTCTTGTACAAAAATGTGAACTTCTTTATTACATCCGTGCCTGATGCAGTTTATCTTACAAGAAGCTTATTATAAGCTTAGTCGTATTTCCGTTTACATTGTTTGTTGCCTTCTTGGGCTGAAATATTCCATTCTTTGCCATAAGGCCAAGGACTCCAATCGGAGTCAAGGGAAGAGATTTGCTTGCTTTCCGAAGCAAGCTGGTTACTCTGCCTTTTAAGTACTTCAGTGAAGAGAGCCACAAACAAATATTCGATCCAAGGACCTCTCAGAAGCTAAGCATTCTAGATTATCTTTAACGCCCATTCTTGATAAACACCTATGAAACAGTCTTCTTCTCTTCTTCTAATAGTTGCTCAACTAGTCAGAAATTAGCCTCCTCTCATGGAACTACAAGGTTCTTTACCGTATTCACAACACCCCGCCACTCTCCCTATCCTGTACCATACAAATCGAATCTAGACGCTCACATTTGGGGCACGCAATAGCGTAGTTTGTTGGGGCACCGTGCTACAAGCTGGAAGGTGGCGTGTTCGAATCCCGATGAGGTCACTGGAATTTACAATTGACCTAATCGTTTCAGTCGCCCTATGGCCTTATGGTCGACTCAACTTCTAACAGAAATGAGTGGAAGTAAATTGCTGCCGGCGCTTGAAGCTAACAACCTCACCGCCATCTGTGACCCGATTGTCTAGACAAAATGTGGGAGCCTCGTTTTCTTACAACCCTATGGGCGTCCACGGCCTGTTACAGAGACAGCTTTACCTTCTAGATGCTCACATTCTGTGTCTTCGAGATGTGCTTCATGTCTTACTTTCACGCTTAGGTATCCCAGGTTTCTTTTCCGAATTTACCATCTCCCCGACGCGTGCTACATATCCTGCTCATCCCACACTTCTTCAGTTGATCGTCCTATTAATACTTACCTGAAAATTATGATAGTCCTTACAGCGCAATTGTGTTCATACTCCTGATTTCGTTCAAAAGGAATAGTATATTTCAAGGAAATGGTTTGATGCTGAAAGGAGAATTACCAGAGCGTCTTACTGATTCAGACATGGTAATTGTTTAGTGAGTTCAGTCTTTTACCACAAATAAACAACCGTAATAGTTCAGTGTTTCATTCCTAATGTAATTGCTTAATATCTCATCTTAGAATATGAAATGTGACAGCGTTATGCAGTGTTCTTCTTTTCTAAGTTTTGTGAAATGTAACCACAAAAGCGTTCAGTAAAATAGTTCTCGCCTTCAAATTTATGGAGGTCCCAGCTCTCACCTTCTTGTGAATTTCTCACTGATAGAATCTTCGTGCGACAGGGAATTTTCCACTGTTTCCAAATGTCCCAGCTATCTCCTCTGACTTTCTCGTATTCTTGTATTTATATTCATCAATTTAAATGAATGCTGGACGGCCAACAAGCACGTTTGGTTTAATGTTGCGTCGCTTATAGATGCTGTGATATTCTAAGTGTCCGTGACAATGCTTGATTCGTTATATTATGATGGATACTCTCCGTTAGCTGAGGTCTGTTTGTTCTAGTGATCCGCATAGAGCATTCTAGCCTAGTACGCCCTGTTCAGAATCTCATGGGTTCAAACTTAACCTGTTGCCGGCAATATTATACCAAGAACGGAATAACATCTGTCTGTGTAATAACGAACACCTGAAGACGGGAGTGAAAACAGCTGTCGAATCGTCTTGCAAGTTATATCACACTGTTCATATTTCAGACAATGAATAATCCTCAGCATATTTAGTCACAGCCGGCCACGGTAGCCGAGTGGTCTAAGGCATGCCACTGTCTTCGCTCGCTTCGAAACCGGGATCGTGGGTTCGGATCTGTTTCCTGTGAGGTACGAACTGAATACTTATATATTATTCTTATACACTGCCGGTCACAGTAGCCGAGCGGTCTGAGGCATGCACTGTCTTCGCTCGCTCGGAAACCGGGATCGTGGGTTCGGATCCCACTCGGGGCATGGATATTTAGTTTGTGTGTGTGTCCGTTTTTCTGTGTTTGTGTACAGGTAGAGGCCTTGCGACGAGCTGATCACCCGCCTAAGGAGTCCTACCGAATGTGTAAGATCTAGAAAAACCGAAGTGAACGGAGATGTTCATGAAGGTAGGCTTAGGCCCACTGCGGCTGTAGTGCCAAGGGAAAAAAATTTATATATGGTTACAAACGGACTCTTCTTAAGAGTAATTGGGGCAATGCTCATAAGTTATTCTGAAAGAGCAGCTGTCAGAAAGTCTATCGCCGTTTAGCATAAGAAATACGTAAACTTTGCAGGCATACACTTCCGTCTAAGTAAATTTCTGAGTTGCATTCTTATCTTAGATGAGTGGTTTCTCTGGAACATTATATGACAGATATGCTATCTGTATTAATATTTTCAGTTTCCCTTTATTTTCAACGGGTCTTTCCCTAGTATTCCTACGAAATTATTGTGCCTTAGATTGATTTTGTAGATGTATGTTCGTAACATGTTACAAGACATCATGGACATCACGACAAGTTCAAAGACAGATCAGCAAGTACAACTTTCCAAGTTAGTTGTGTGTGAGGGGGGGAGTGGAGGTTGAGAGACACAACTGAAGGGAGATACGCGAGAAGATATAGTAATGGATTTGTCCTTGCAGTGTTGAGTCGCATCGGCGAAGCGAAGAGGAAAGACAAGTGGCTTGCATAGTTGAAAGTGCTACCACTTCTCTTTAGATCACCTTGTCCAATTCCAGATTAAAACGGTTCGGCGATAAGCTGCTGGTTAGTAAAGACTCCCGCTACACAATCGAAATGGGTTTGAGAAATTGTTAAGTCAGGGATATGTGGGTCTGTTATACAGTTTTACTTCTTGATTTGCGGCTATAGTGTGTGTAGTAATTGTGTAACTATCGCAGAGTATGAGATGAAGCGAACTGCTGGTTGTTTCAAAACTGAGATTTCGCTCTAATTTAGACTGACTTCTTCCTGTTTCTCAGTTTCTGCTTTCAACCAGGCAGAGACAACTTCCTTCTCTCTCTTCGTTGTGCCCCGACGCCAAATAATCTCTATAGTTCATACAACGTGTTTACATAGCCCACAGAGCATACTGCCTTCGCGAATAATTATCTTCCCAATTTCATCTGTTTCAAATTGATAATATGTAAAGATAGAAAAATTTCATGTAGCTCTATCAGCCTATTATTTCAATAAATAGCGAATGAAATTAAACAAAGCTTCACTGGCTGTGAGGCCTACAGAGGAAGTGAATCACAATAAGCCGCGCCATAACTCAAGCGGTTAGTCGCTGGCCCCCCACCGCGGCATCCCGGATTCGATCTCGGGGTCTGGTCAAGTGGGATTTGTGATGGACAAAGTGGTGCTGTGGCAGGTTTTCTCCGAGTACTTCGGTTTCACCTGTCAATCTTCATTCCACCAAATTCTCCATCATCATAATCACCAGGGGCAGGCTACAATAGGCCAATCAGTGGCCGCCGTGCCGAGTAAACCCACTTGAACTCCACCCCTCACGAAGAAAAAAAATTGATAAATATTAGTAATGAAGTTATATTATTTTTAAGGAACTAATTAGAAGTCGCTTATTTGGAGAAGAAATCGTTCGTCTTACATAGAACCCGAAGATGCATTATCATGTTCACAAGAGCTCGCCACTGGATCCAGAGTCAGTTGAATCCAGTCTGCATTCTCACATCCTATTACTTTCATAGTCATTTTCCAGAAAAAAAAAAATCTGCATGCATTTCTCTCCTATTCCAGTCTTGACTCATAGCTTATCCCGCCCAACTAGCTGTCCTTGTTTAATCACCCTAACAGTGTTTGCTCTTAATTATGTGACTTTAGTACAGTGCATTGCTTAGTAAAATATACAGGGATGTATTCCTACTGGGTTACCTGGTGGACTCATATATGTTAAAGCACATGAATCAGTTCCTTGTTATGTCCCACAAATGTAAATGCACGTAAAGAAATGGGCCCTATGTTTTCTCAGCTGCGAACCCTATCGGTACAATATGTCCACTTAAGGAATTCAAACACAACTGTTATGTTTATGCAATTAATTTCGCTTAGTGGGGGGTGGAGTCCAGCTGGATCCACTCGGCACGTCGGCCACTGATTGGCCTATTGTACCTGCCCCGGGTGATTATGATGATGGAGAATTTTGTGGAATGAAGATTGGTAGGTGAAACCGAAGTACTCGGAGAAAACCTGACCCAGTTCCACTTTGTCCACCACAAATCCCACTTGACCAGACCCGGGCTTGAACCCGGGCAGCCGCGGTGGGAAACCAGCGACTAACAGCTTGAGCTATGGCATGAAGGGAAGGCAGAGGCAAACCGCTTGAGCTATGGCGCGTTGGGAAGCCAGCAACTAACCGCTTGAGCTATGGCATGAAGGGAAGGCAGAGGCAAACCGCTTGAGCTATGGCGCGTTGGGAAGCCAGCGACTAACCGCTTGAGCTATGGCGCGGTGGGAAGCCAGCAACTAACCGCATGAGCTATGGCGCGGCCATTTTTATGCAATAATAACAATTTATTGAGAAGGAAGAGACGTTATAACGATGGGTTAGAATGCGGTTTCTCTTCTCTTATAGCAATCGCTACTTACAGTTGAAATAAAGTGACTTGGAATGGGACTGTTAAATAAATCTCAGACAAAGTTCTGGTTTATTACAAAACCAAGTTTCTGTACTTATAATAAACTTAGAAAGGTTATTATCTTTATTGATTACATTTAAAATTCTACGAAAATAACTAACGGAAAATGACACAGTAGAAGGACACCTTTGAAAGTGTTTAATTAAACGTGTTCAGTATGGATTTGTGTTCCTTATAACCCGGAAACCGTACAATTGTTTCCGTGCTATTGACACAGCTACTGTCTGCACAAGGAATATATGATTGAAATGTTCTCTAATGTACGCTAACATACGCTAACATGTATAACAATATTAGACCTTTCGAATTTGCATTAAAGGATACCTTTATGCGTGGCAGCCTATAGGTCTGTGTTACGTATATATATTTTCTTTTCTCCTTGGTACTACAGCCCCAGTGGGCCTAGGCCTACCTCCATGAACTTCTCCGTTCACTTCGATTTTTCTAGATCTTACATTCGGTAGGACTCCTTTGGCGGGTGATCAGCTCGTCGCAAGGCCTCTACCTGTACACAAACACAAAAAACGCACACACAAACTAAACATCCATGCCCTGAGTATGATTCGAACCTAAGATCCCGGTTTCCAAGCGAGCGAAGACAGTACATGCCTTAGACCGCTCGGCTACTGTGACCGGCAGCGTATAAGAATAATATATAAGAACTCAGTTCGTACCTCACAGGAAACAGATCCGAACCCACGATCCCGGTTTCCAAGCGAGCGAAGACAGTACATGCCTTAGACCGCTCGGCTACTGTGACCGGCACGTGTATATTAGGTCCTGTAATTACTCATTCTCCTTCTACAGTATTAACCACTTATCTTAAATAATTGAAAAAAATAGCGACAGGCATATGTTTCAATAATAATATGTTACATTTAGGCTGCTTATTAATGTTAAAACTCGCTGTGTTTCCAATATTTTGACGTCATAAATTATTAATATTATCGAGTGAACAGAAAAGAAATAATGTTATAGCTCTAATGTTACAAGGAAATGCCAGTGTACTCCTACTGCGGTCACTTATTAGTTTATGTATAAAGTTAACATAGTGTGTCATGTTTGCTAAAAGCAAGAGCTGTGGAGCCAGCAGAGATGGCCGTTACTAGGAAACGGTTCTGTGAACTCACCAGTTGCTAGGAAATGGCTCAGTAGCCATCACTTGATGGCCGCAACTGACACGCACTCAACAATAGAAAGGACAGTCCTGAGATGACAGTTGGAAGAGTGGGAGATTGGTGTGAGATGGACGCCAGCCTGCGAGGATGTGAGTCCCGGTGCAGAGAATCGTCCAGTATTGGAAGAAGTTACCGAGCAGCGCAGTGAAGACCGTGACTGAAAACACTAGTTTTTATGTGATAGCGATTTGTAATGTGTATTCACGAGTTGCGTGCTAAAGTGTCCAATAAATTTGTTTATCAATCCAAACTCCGTCTATAGGCACTCTATCACGTGACAGTACTTTCCTATGTCGTGATCTGTTTTTATCGGACGGACAAACGTTAACAAATTCCCCGTTTACTTGATTCAGTCCTATGGAGTATAGTATTGCGAACCTGGCGTTCTCGTAAATAAAAATATATATATTCTAATCTGGTGTTTCGACTGGAACAGACTGTCGCGGCCGGCAGAAATTGTGATTTCATTCATTCATTCATTCATGAGTAATGACAGGTCCACAGCCTCTTCCAAAACAGTTCCTCCACTTAATGCGATCTTCTGTTTTTGGGAAGAGACTATCCAGGAAAAGTGATAATGTGGTAGTTTTTCCATTTGCTTTCCACATCGCAGTACAACAGCCGTTCAAACCACTCTGGTCACGCCTGTTGCTATACGAAATTGAACCATGTCGAGCATCATTTGCTCTGTGCTTCAAGTCGCTGCTGATGACGCTGCTTCCGGCATCAGTTTTTGGTGTCTCTCTTCGTCTGATGCCTACCCTTTGACCTGTCCAGCAAGGGAGGCCCTGCCAGTAGCTACGCTACCGCTGGTATAGCTCTCAGGGTCCTTGGCATACTCAAACCCCCTCACCACGATAAGGTGGAGACACCAACGAGGGGGTGTGATTTATTTCCTATGAAAAAATGTCCCAAATGTGTGTATTTTCATGCTCTAAAGTACTGTCTGGTATTGTCACCTAAATCGTGTTCCTTAAACTAGTTACGTGACAGACTACCAAAATTCACTGCACACCAGATAATTCATTATTGTAAAGTATATTTACATAAACTGGGGGCACGCAATAGCACTATGCTACAAGTCTTAAGATCGCGGATTCGTTTCCCGATGAGTTTATTGCATTTGAACTAATCCTTCCGTCCGCACTATTTCCCTGGGAACGACTGCCTAACAGAAATGAGTACCAGGAATCTTCCTGGGAGGGGTGTAAAGGGCGGCTGAAGCGTAAGGCTGAAAACCTCACCGTCATCTGTAAGCCGATTGTCTAGAAAATGTGGGTGCCTCTACGTCTCACAACCTTATGGGCCTCCACGGCCTGTTACAGGGATAGCTTTATCTTTAACGTATATAAGCCATGTATGCAGGTCCTATATATTGTGACGTGTTGCGCATTGGAGGACACCCCCTCCCTCCCCAGCGGTGACGTGGCCAGAGCTGCCACGCCACCGCTGGCGTGCCTCCAAAATCGCCGTTTCCTTACAGCACCTTAGGCCTTCAAAAGTCTCCCTATTCAGTGCCCTATATTCTTCAGAATTTCCCAAATCTAAAATTCTTCTTTTGTCCTTCTGTTGTGCAATGAAAGGTAATTAATTCCTTAATTCAAATAAACATATCCTTTTTTTTCCCTTGGCACTACAGCCCCAGTGGGCCTAGGCCTACCTCCATGAACTTCTCTGTTCACTTCGGTTTTTCTAGATCTTACACATTCGGTAGGACTCCTTGGGAGGGTGATCAGCTCGTCGCAAGGCCTCTACCTGTACACAAACACAGAAAAACGCACACAAACATCCATGCCCTGAGTGGGATTCGAACCCACGATCCCGGCTTCCGAGCGAGCGAAGAGTACATGCCTTAGACCGCTCGGCTACCGTGACCGGCAAACATATCCTTTACAGACACAAAGACTTGTTTGTGTCCTGTTACTCTGGCCCGAAGAGCAATGATAGGCCTATACCGTCTTCAATAATCTTAATGCCATTTGAGCTTTAATTATTATGGGAGAAAACATTCGTCTTAATATCAGTTGATAATTGATTAATTTCGGATGTCACGGCAGAACATAATCTCGAAAGCTTCTGATGCGGAAAGTAGAAACAAAGATGAAGGTTTCTAATTAAAGAATCAAGAGAAACTGCTTTTCAGAAATGAAACAGATGGAGTTTGAAGTGACTGTGTGTCATAACATACAGAGAAGCAGCTCTGCAACTATGGCCCCTGCAGAACGCACAGAAACTGATGTGGCACTCCAGTCGTGAAACGGATGGAAATACTGCAGCGCTGTAGCGCGTTATAGCGTATATATATTCGAAAACAAAACTCCGTGGTTTTAGTCCTCAAGCGAACTATACCGGCTGAACGACCGCCGCTTGTCGGCGACTTTAGTGCGAACTTAAGCGGATATAGGATGTCGCGTGGCCAGCGCAACGGATACCCATGGCCGTTAATCTCGATTTTCTAAACCGGAGCCTCTATTTCCTTGAAATATCTCCTCACGAGGCTGAGTGGACTTCTCAGAAAATATCTGGTAGCGCCAGGAATCGAACCCTGGACATCTGGATCTGTAGCCAGGAACTCTGACCACTAGACCACAGAGGCGGTCCCTAAACAGCTCAAGTAGAAGTAAATTCCAAATTGTTCTATCGATGGTGTATAATACTTAGAATTAATTAGTTTCTAGAATATCAGACGACGGACAGAGTCCGAAAACCCAGTAATTCTGTTGATGTAGGCTGGTTTGATAAATCTACTTTACGGCGCTGGGAGAAAGTATCCTGTTATGGCGCTGATTGTCCTTCACACTTAAAATTCTCGTATCATGTGCTTAATGCTCATTCTTTCCCTAAATCTTCCATCTGAAGTGATAGAGCAGACATGCTGAGGTTAGAGACGTACAATCGCGGGACTCATGAAACCCAGAGAAGCGAATTGTTAATATCATTTTCATCAGTACCCAAGCGTGAGTTTAATCACACAATTTGGTATGATTTAGTGGTACAGCACTAAAACGTTCAGTTCAGTAGTTACCAAGGACATAATATTTTGAAAAAAAGACGTTTAGGTAAAATTTAATTACTTTTACCTATAATTAGTGTCCACTCAGCCTCGTGAGGGTAATTGAGGAGCTACTTGAATGGAAGAATAGCGGTTCCGGTCTAGTAAACCGTAATTAACGGCAGTGAGAATCCGTTGCACTGAGAACGCGACACCCTCTATCCGCAAAATTTGGCACTAACTTCGCCGACAAGCGGCGGTCGCTCAGTCAGTATAGCTCGCTTGCAGACTAAAGTCACGGAGTTTACCTATAATGAGATTGACGTTAACTTATGGACAGCACTCTTTATTTCGGGGACAGAAATTAAAGAACACCAACATTTAAATGGATCTTAAGGAAATAGGTTATGGCGATGTCCACTCGATCTATGTGGCTTAGGTTATGGTCTAATGGGTATCTCTTATAAAAATACAATAATGAACATTCTGGTTTTATAAGAGATGGGGAATTCCTTTACTAGCCACGTGACTGTTATATTCTCAAGAAGCCCTGTGTTCTAGGGAGCTGCTTACTGGACCGGAAAATAAATAGAACATGAAAATATCAAAAACAATATCGACCTGTTACGTTTAGATTATTTAAAGAGAAACACGATGCCTTTCGACAAGCTTCATAAGATATTTTTTAATTTTGTGCTCTAAGTTAATGCCGGTCACAATTGCCGCTTTGTCTAAGGCATAAAATATCTTCTCCCGCCCGAACACTGGGATCATGTGTTCTAATACCACTAAGGGCATGTATGACTGTGTTTATTGTGTTTGAGTTAGATAGCAGCCTTGCGACAGGCTGGTCCCCCCTCCAAACTGAAGTGAAACAAAGCGTTTCACGGAAGCAACGGGAATAGAAGTAGAAGAAGAAGAAGCTCTAAGTTAATATGAAATGAATACTTATATGGCTTACCGCTAAATCAGAAAGTCGTGATTATATTTCGAAACTCACTATAGCCTCATATGTTTTGTACTCTGATGAAATTACCGCGTATTCTCTGTATGTTATATCTACATCCTCATGAGCGACATACTTAGTGATGGCCACATCCAGTTGCAGGCAACTTTCCCGAAACCGATTGTCGCTGTTGAAGTCTTGGAATTGTTTCATATTGAGGAGCTACCGGATATGATTCTCAGTTAGGAGCTGACAGAATATTTAGGCAGTTTCTGTCGGACCCTTCGTAAAACTGCTTGGTTATTACGTTAAAATCGGTCTCTACTGAATGGGGTATTAATACTTGGTGCCCACAAAAAAAGGCGGGGCCTTTCTTCACCAACTGAGAGACTATTAGTTTCTCAAGAAGGAATCTGTCCCACGGCGTTGGAACCTTAATACTGGCTCAGACCGCTTCATTTCAGATTAGTCGCACTTCATCATTCACAATTATCCTTCTGTTCGACACTTTGTAGCTTATGCATTCAAGAATGCGTCATTCAGTCACATGAGAACTGAATTGAGCCTCGCAGGTAACCACGGTCGGCTTACATGGGGCTTCAATACTTGTTGTTGATATTACTTAGAAATTTGAGCAATTAATATTCAACTAACCTCTCGGCTAACAGTTGGCCAAAATGTGGACAAACAAATAAACGAAAATCTCTAGATAAATGCCCAATTTCCTCTCATCTTGCCGCCTTTGTCAGGGCATGAAAACACATTCATGAAGTAAATTTGTTTTTTATCTTCTCCATATACTTTGCTTCTCATTATAAATTATCTGAAGAAAACTGTGTTGATAGCAAGGCCTATAGTTAAGTTACATTCACACGTACAGTATACCTTTTTGAAAGTAATACTCCTAAGGTTGTGAGTCATGCAAAAATGTTAATGAAATAAATGTCACATACCACGTCACTGAATACCTTGTTAGGTTACTCCTTTACGTACAGGGGTCTGCCTCTTTTTACCACGAGTTACTGGTAGTTCTGAGCAGGAAGCTTAACGGGAATAGTGAATTACAGAAACGCTGATTTTCTGCTCTGCAACTAAATTTAGTTCTTTTTGTAAAATAGGCCCAACTTCGTGTCGTCCCAGTTATTAAAGAAATCCGAAAACGTCATTTAATATTGTCACGTGTTAGTGAATAAACGCGGGGTTTGTGTTGATAACTTGATTGTTGAACACTTCCAACTCGCAGTTACAAATAATTGTAACGCTGTCGTTACTTTACAAATCATTATAGCAGACGCTAAGTCTACGTCTGCCGCTAGATTACGGCCGATAACAGTGGGAGTTCTTCTGCTTCCATGCTCACTTCCTCCCTGGGTGACGACTGGCTTGCAACAACTCTCAACTGCAATTCATGTCCTCCTATCCATGACTGAGTCAGTCGGCCGGTCGGCCGGTTAAATTGCTGCTGTTCCTCGCCAGCACAGCCATTCTTGAATTCAAGCCTCGCCAAGATCGTTGACCAAGATTTTTTTTCTCTCCTGTACATGTAGGTGTCAGACGTGACATACCCAGCAGGCCCAGCAGCATAACACACTCAGTCACAGGAGCAAGACACAACACAAAGCACAATACACAGACGAAAGTAGGAAGAATACTCCGATAGAAGAAGATAGGTGTGACTCGCGTATTGAGATACGACATAAGGATGACAAATCCTGAACAGTTTTAATATTTTTAATATTTAAAATTTATCAATATATATGACAAATATATATTTTAGTATAAAGACAACAGGGCATGCAATGAAGTAGTTTGACGTACATCGAAAAGCACCTGAAGATGGCACTTTAGTGCTGAAACATGTAGTGCAAGAAAGAAGAGTAAGATGAATAAGTGTATGCACTGTAAGACGGTTGGAATAAATCATGGTCAGAAGTGGGGCCTCCTCTTCGACAAGGGAAGGGTTGGTTTTTCTGTGTAGCCGCTATGTCTTTTGCGCCGTAGTTTCAGCACGAGTATATGAGCACCGTCACGGCGTCAGGGCCACTGTGGGCCCTGTGCACCCTTTGTCACTGCACTGTACTAAGTAACAGTTATACAAGATACACAGAAGTTTCCTGTCTATGAAGGCTTGTGCAGCAGGCTGTGCCTTAACTTATGCAACCCTTCCGGAATTGCAATTACCCATCTGAACGGTCGTAGGCCTGACCGCCGCCAAGTTTAAACCGCATATACTTCATATGCATTACTCAGCCGGTCAGTTAAATTACTGCTGGCCTTCGCCAGCACAGTTATTCCTGGCTGCAGTTTCCTCGCGATCCATTGCCAAGACATTTGTTTCTCTCAGACATGTACGTGTTTCGAAATGGGGCCTCCTCTTCAAAGAGGGAGGGATTGGGCTTTCTATGTAGCCTCTATGTTTGTTGCACCGTAGTTTCAGCACGACGTCCAAATCACTGTGGACCTTTGGTCACTGCATTATACTGAGTATTTATACGAAATATAGAGAAGTGTTCTGTAAGTGCTTGCTTGGCTTGAGAGAGAGAGAGAAGAGAAAGAAAGAAAGAAAGAAAGAGCATCGATTTAAGAAGGTTCCCAGGCTTTGCCCGCTCGTCCTTCTGGTAAGAGTAAAGTGAAAGTGTAGGCGTTAAGATGATTAGAAGCAACGACTACTTGCTTGGCTTCTCCTTCAGCACTAGTTACATAGCCTCGGGACGGACCGAATAGAAGACAGCCTTCAGCAGCTCCTCTCTTGTTGTGTGACATGTAAGTGTGCTTTTGCCTAACAATGGCTCTCGTGTTTATATAGCCTCTACATAATTGCAGAAGATTTTTCATTTATCACAATATTAATAAAATATATATTTAAAAAAAATCTATGTTAATTCTGACGTAATTTAGTGATAGCTTAAAGTTGCTCTTATTTATTGTAAAGTAATGAAAAACCAAATGTTTCTCCCTTTCAGAAAGTTAAGGAAAGTTTTAGTTGGATATGAAGAAATAGGCCTACATACAAGAATATCCGCAACAGTTAAGTGATCTTAATGCAAGTAAATGCAATGCACCCTACAATATTTGAAATTCGATACAGTTATTATTAAAAATTAACTCACATACTGTGAAAGTAAGGAAATTTGTAGTGCAAATAAAGGAAATATAGTCCTATAATATTCAAAGCTGAATTTAAATACGTAAAAAGTAAAGTATAGAAATAAAGCTATCCCTGTAACAGGCCGTGAAGGCCCATAGGGTTGTGAGACGTTGAGGGTCCTACATTATCTAGACAATCGGCTCAAAGATGGCGGTAAGGTTGTCATCCTTACGCGCCGGCCGCGCTTTACTCCCCAGGAAAATTATTGATTTAATTCCTGGTACTCATTTCTGTTAGAGGCTGAGTGAACCCCAGGGGCCGTAGTGCGGCACTTGAGGAATTTAAAATAATAAAATAATTTATATAGATACGTATTTCTCTCATATCGATATGGAAATCCACTTCGATTGACATCCATAGGCTATCGGAAACACGTAAGATTTGAGGTTTTCACGCGGTGACTATGAAGAACGCAGTCTTGTTGGATGTGGCGCCGTGTAGATATTGTGTTAACCGATGTGCAACTGCTCACGCTGGTTCGCTCGCGATTTCCTTCCTTTACTTCTACCCTGAAGATGGAGGCGATACATTACTCCGAAGCGTCGGTTAACATAATATCTACACGACACCACATCCCAGAATACTGCTTTCTTCATTGAGTGACTAGTTCAAAGTCCTTTGAAATTTCAAGAGAAGAATTAGACAGTTCTTATTTCTCTCTGCGTTCTCGAAGGAGAAAGTTCCACTCGTACATTCGTAAGTTGTAGCAGTTGAAATAAATTTTGAAATCAGGATTTCGCTAAATGTGCAAGCCCTGGAAATAGCTTATGTTGCTATGTGGAGATAAGTTTTTTGACAAAGGTTAAGGTTTGAGTATCGATTGAAGCGTAGGTACCAAATCCGATGGAAATTTCAAAGGAAAAATTTGACAGTCCCAATTTCTAGCTATGGCTTTCACATATAACAGTTTCACATATCCGCCGTTACAAAATGTAGCCCTTGAAGGGCACTTTCAGATCGCTGTTTCACTGAATGTGCGCGTTACATACTTGTAACGTTCTGGACAGGCGGCTAGCTGTGTAAAGTTACCTTTCTCGTCAGGGGTAGAGACTGCAGTACAGACTTAAATATGGGTATCAAAGCCCGTAGAAATGTCAAAGTGGAAATTCGACACTTCCCGTGTTTCTCCGTGATTCTCACAAAGAACCTTCAATTTGCTGACTCATACTCATATGCCTACCTTATTGCCCTAGAAGGTGAAAAGGTAAGGTATCCCTGTAACAGGTCATGGAGGCCCATAGGCTTGTGAGATGTCGAGGCTCCTAAATTTTCTACACAGTCGGCTCACAGATTGCGGTGAGGTTGTCAGCCTTACACGCCGGCCTCGCTTCATCCCCCAGGAGGATCCTGGTACTCATTTCTGTTAGAGACTGAGCTGATCCCAAGGCCATAATACGGCTGGAAGGATTAGGCTAATTAAACGAATCTTGTGACCTCATCGGGAATCGAATCCGTGCCCTTCCGGATTGTAGCGTAGTGTCTCTACAAACTACGCTACCGGGTGCCCCTCGGCCAGTACATTGGATGTTTGTGTACAGGTAGAGGCCTTGGGAAGAGCTGATCACCCGCCCAAGGAGTCCTACCGAATGTGTAAGATCTAGAAAAACCGAAGTGAACGGAGAAGTTCATGGAGGTAGGCCTAGGCCCACTGGGGCTGTAGTGCCAAGGAAAAAATAACTTGCATATAAAAATCAATAAATGCGCTTATATACGAGCATATTTGTCCGTCTGTTACAAAATGGGGTGCTAAACGTCAGTTACAAATTAATGTGAAATAAAGCCACGAGGCGTTTCTGTAATTCCAATTTTGCGTAACGGTTCGTATGAAAACAACTGTCATGTTCACATGACATCCTATTTTAATTGTCTGTCTTCATCCACAAATCATGTCAAGTAGTTGAGCACGTTACTCTGTGAGGAATTCAGGAACTATTAAATGCTTTTATTCCTGTGCTTAACTAATTAAGCATTACGCTTGAAGACTTATGGAGGGGTGGCTGTATAGATCAACGTTTTCTTGACCTCAGTACTAGTTGGAGGTGAATGCTTAACTTCACTCCTCGACCGCTTTACCCCTGGAAGAGTGCCCAATGGGTAGGACGCTGGATGGGCCCCAGGGCCGGTCTTGACTCTACCGGGACTCATACTCCGACCCTTCGGTCTTCCAGCCACTAGCCAGTCACTATACTGACTGAGCCATCCCGGATCCCTTTATTCCAAATATAACTTTCTCAAAATGACCCAAATACAGGATGAATCGTATAGAACCTGCCAGATGAATTTGCTAATAATTCCGCAGGTGGTGCATATAACCGCTCACAATTACGACATAATAATCCGTGGGCCGTGCTGAGTCGAATGGTGTGCGCATGATCCGGCAAGTGGCAGCCCTTATGCTGCAAGGTCAAGGAAAATCCCGAAACATGTCTGCAGTGCGCAGGCGACAGTCATGGAGTTCACTGTTGAACTGTTGAGTGTTTGTAATGCCTACTTGACAACGGCGGACACTTTCAACACCTGCTCTGATCACGGAACACAGTCCAAGATAAGATATGTGTAAATTACTTTAATATCTGTAGGGTATATTTTATATTACAGCTCACTTCGTCGGGCCGGTTCTATACGAATCACCCTGTATAATCAAACACATTGGGTCTTAATATCTCTAGCAAATATTTGTTGATTTTGTGATGCTAGCAGTCAATTGAAATATCTTTGTATAGTGCATTGTCTAATCGTAGCGAAGTAGAGGATGAGGTAGGGCAGACAGCAATAATTGTTCTATATTAAACAGGATAGAAAAGGCCTGAACAGAAAGTAATTCGCTGAAGCAGAGTCATTTTTAACAGTCTAATAGTCACTCGGCTAGTCATGAAATTATCCGTCTTGTGTGGTATTCAAAAGGTTTACTATCATGTTCACAAGATTCCTTTACGTATCCCCCTTCTGAGCCAGAGAAATGCAGGCCGTATCATCATGTCCTATTTCTTTAAGGGACATTATAGTTATAACGTGCCATCTACTTGTAGATTTTCCAAACACTCTCTTTCCTTCATGTTTTCCGATTAAAATTTCATAGGCAATTCTCACTTCCTCACTACGTGCTCCATCTCATCCGCCTCGACTTCAACACTCTAATAACACCAGTGAAGATTAAAAATCATGAAAATCTTCATTATGCAGTTTTCTTCATACTCCTGTTACTTCATGAAGGTAAAGCTATCCCTGTAACAGGCCGTGGAGGCCCATAGGGTTGTGAGACGTCGAGGCTCCCACATTTTCTCTAGACAGTCGACTCGCAGATGGCGGTGAGGTTGTCAGCCTTATACGTCGGCCGCCCTTTACTCCCAGGAAAATTCCTGGTACTCATTTCTGTTAGAGGCTGAGTCGACCCCAGGGTCATAGTGCGCCTGGAAGGATTAGGTCAATTGAAAAATCCAATGATCTCGTCAGGACTTGAACCCGTGATTTTCCGGCGTGTAACATAGTGCCTCAAGCAACCATTCTACTGCGTGTTACTTCACGCTAGGTCGAAATATTCTCAACACTTCCCTCAGGCAGCTGGATCCTAACCGATTCGAATCTGACTCTGCACATACTGCAGAAGCAGATCCTCAGCTTCAATATCTACACATGACTCGTGCAGTGTGACAGAGGTGATAGGTTGTATCTGCAGCATCTCAGTGACTGGACTCCATTCGATTTGTATGCCAGATGCGTAAATTAAGAGAACAAGTTTTACAGCCATGCAAAACAACAGCTAAAGTTGGTACTTTTCTATATTTTAATCGTTACCTATCTATATAGGAGTCGGGAAAACAAATTACTCTGAGCTGAATGTTAGAAAGCATTCTCCAAATTTAATATGCTCTTAATTTTTGGTGAATTTTGATTTGTTAAGTGTACTGTGATCGGTGATGATATGCGAGCGATCTAAGGCATGCACTGTCTTCCGTCGCGCTGAAGCAGGAATCGTGGGTTCAAATCCCACACAAGGCATGGATGTTTGGTGTGTGTATGCATTTATTCTGTGTTTGTGTTGTCCTGTGTTTAGGTAGGGACCTTCCGACGAGCTGATCATCCGTCAAAGTTGTTCTACCGTCAGTAAAACTGATCGCGTAACTGAGAAATCAGCCCTATGCTCCAAAGTTGGAGCGATGGGGGGGAAGTCCAATGTTATTCCCAAATGTTTTAACTTTGCCCATTATGTGATTCTTTTATTCTATAAGCGAATCCATTTCCTACTTATAATGTACTGTAGCCAGAATTTACCCAATAATTAACGCAGATGAACACAAAATTGTATATATTTTTTCCGGAATTTGAGCATGATATTATTTTGAATGTGCTCCAGAAATAAATGGTCTTATAGACAAGCTGGAATGATTAATGAAAGTTTCTTACCGCTTTCAGAGTTTTATATAATATTATGACAAAGAACTGATATGTAAGCGTGACAATTACGCAACACAGCAGCGTAAGTTACAGTCCAATTAGAAACGTTAATTAAACACCTTTTGTAGTACACACGTATACAACTGATTCGTAACGGTCAATATTTTCAGAGACGTAGTTGATGGCAGCTTGAAAAGAAAAGCAATCTATTACCTTAATTTCTTATTATTATTGTTATGTTTTTCGGCGACACTGTTTCAGCTGCAGAGGTTATATATTCGAATAGCATGGAGAACTGTTTACTGTTGGTTAGTAAGTAAGGAAATAGAAGGAAGTGGCCAGGAACTATTTCACTGTAGGGCTACTATCCTGGTATTCCTCAGTTAAGACAACCGGTAGGGAGGCCGAATTTCTTTCCGAGTGGAAGTGATGAGCGAATGCATTAGACAAACATGTTTGTTTCAGGTCTTGTCGTGTAATACAGGCATACATGTCTAACAAGACACACCTGAGTGTAACGTTTGTAACGTATGTCTCACAACTCCAGGGCCTTGCGACCTCTAATTCAATTAATTCCGGGTTGGGCTTCTTACTATGTAGCCAGTGGTGGGTTTCTGAACATCAGAAATAAAGTTAAGGTAAAATTGTCCCTGTGCTTAATTAATTAAGCACTACGCCATGAAGGCGTATAGAGGAGTGGATGTAGAGGTCCATATTTTCTTGACGTCGGCACTAGTTGGAGGCGAGTGATCAGCTTCACGCCCTTGTCGCTTTACCCCCGGAAAATGAATCCCCGGTACTCATTGGATAGGAGGCTGGGTGGGTCCCAGAGCCGGTCTGGACGATATGGAGAAGAGAAAATTCTTGACCCTACCGGAACACGAACTCCGACCCCTCGGTCGTCCAGCCCGTATCCAATCGCTATACCGACTGATATAGTTATCCTTAAATTAAGTAAGTAAAGGTATCCCTGTAACCGGCCGTGGAGGCCCATAAGGTTGTAAGATGTTGAGGTTCCCACATTTTCTAGACAGTTGGCTCACAGATGGCGGTAAGGTTGTCAACCTTACGCGCCGGCCGGGCTTTACCCCCAAGAATGTTTCTGGTACTCATTTCTGTTAGAGGCTGAGTCGACGGCTGGAAGGATTAGGTCAACTGAAAAAAATTCCAATGACCTCATCGGGACTTGAACCCGCGACCTTCCGGCTTGTAGTATAGTGCCTCAACCAACTACGCTACTGCATGCCGCATTTAAACTAATAAAAATATTAATATTCCTATGTAATCTTTAACAATAATGTGTGAAAAGCGTGAAATTGTCAAATTTCTGGTTATGGTGGTAGCATATTATAGAGCGTTAATGAGTTTCACGAAGTAGCTGGTAGTCTTTGTTACAGTATATTTATTGTATGTATATGTGTTAAGTTTTTATGTGTATGTGTTTAGCGCCGTTAATGCTTATCGCGGAATGTGACATTGTTTATGAAGATTTGGAACGCTTCATACCTTTCCGAAAAATGCACGTAGAACATGTCTTTACAATACCAGTTCAGTAAAGTCGTGCTGACAGCTCTAGTCTGAAACCCAAACGGATAAGCCAAGCAGAAACTTGACAGGTCTCTCTAGGCAGTATGCCGCTGCTTCAGGTCACACCTCCAGGAATAGCCTAACACACATTTGAATAAACCCAATCCACGTATGCTTCCTGTTAATTCCAAGTGTATTCATCGACAAAATAGTACGATCATATGAGTTTACATGTATGAGCTATGTTGTTAGTCACCTCGATATTAAACCGTACTGGGAAATAAAGATAAATTCATAAGATATTACATCATACTCTACTAAGAAATGTATATTTGCAGAAGGTCTGTGCAGAATTTGGTTCACTTTCTTTTAACTTCGTCCTGATTTACGAAATGACCCACATTATTACTCCCCGACACAGTTCTCTGTCTCTCTTTCCGGTGGCTCCCAATTTGGAGCGCAGGGTATCCGCGAAAAGCTTTGTAGTACTTCAGTTTCTTAATCCTCAGGGAGTCGGTAGGACGAATTGGACGGGGGATCAGCCAATCACAAGGCCGCTACCTACGCATGAGAATATAAACACTGACTAAACACAGACAGACATCCATGCCTCGAGTGGAATTCGAACCCAAGATCCCAGCGTTCGAGCGGACGGAGACAGTTCAAGCCCCATACCGCGCAGTCACTGTGACCGGCACACGGTACACGGTCTTGCTTTATTAATGGAATGTGTGGATTCAGTGACAGACATATTCTTTTCTGACATATCTGTAATTGGTGATGCGTAGCTCGTGAGCAGTTTTTTAAAAGGAGGGGTGTTACAGTGTAAATATTCATGAATCACATCGCCTCTCATTGTAACAAACGTAAAACTTCACTGCTTCTTCTAAATAATTCAATTACATGTTGTGTTTATATATCTTCTAGTATGTTCTGTTGAACTAGATGGCCTGTAACAAGTAGGATTCCTCTGTTAATATTTTCAGTTTACTGTCGATTTAAACGGGATCATCTTTAGTTTCCTAACAAAACAATTAATATTTTTGTCTCTGTTTCTTAGTTAGATTGTAGCGTTTTCTCTTCTCAAGCAACTTCCCACATCAAAAGTACCTTCATCATCATTTCAGTACGGAATTCAAACCCGTAAGTGTGTTGATATGACGGTAAATAATTCCCTGGATGATACAGTTGTGCTTTGGGTGCCCTGAAAGGGCTTTTAAGAAAAATTGCGATGATATTTGTGCATTTTATGTAGCTATTCATGTTATTGTTTCTAATGTGTTAAAGAAACAAACATTTAATTATAGAATATTTCTTTAACAATTACCATCATTTTTTACACGGCGAAACTGGACTGTGTCCAAATTAGTATGCCCAAAGTACCAGCCTCATGCTGCAATATAATCACATATCAGTGGAGCTTCTCTTTTCAACCCTTCCACATAAACATGTCATAACTACTGAATATAAGGTTACCTAATTGAATCTCTGCCGGTCACGGTAGCCGAGCGGTCTAAGGCATGCACTATCTTCGCTCGCTCGGAAGCCGGGATCGTGGGTTCGGATCTGTTTCCTGTGAGGTACGAACTGAATTGTTATATATTATTCTTATACGCTGCCGGTCACAGTAGCCGAGCGGTCTAAGGCATGCACTGTCTTCGCTCGCTCGGAAGCCGGGATCGTGGGTTCGAATTCCACTCAGGGCATGGATGTTTATGTGCGTTTTTCTGTGTTTGTGTACAGGTAGAGGCCTTGCGACGAGCTGATCACCCTCCCAAGGAGTCCTACCGTATGTGTAAGATCTAGTAAACCGAAGTGAAACGGAGAGTTTCATGGAGGTAGGCCTAGGCCCAAATTTGGGCTGTAGCGCCACAAGAAAAAAAATTGAATCCCTAGTCCTGTAGGAACAGAAACGAACAGGCAGTTTGGTGGAATTGATCTGACACGACAGAGTTTACTGCTGTTCTACGTGTGATATTGATAGATCGTATATCTCATTAGTTAACAGTTCCTGTAACTCGTACATGACCACAGTGAATCGTCCTATTACATTTATTCCCATCATGCACCGCAGATAGTGTGTAGCTGCATTGATTTGAAGCACAGATTTCGCGTCCTGCCAGCTGCAGATATCTTATTTGGCATTAATTAACAAAATATAGGCCTATTTGTTTTATAGTTTTAGCAAATGGAGTGGTGGGTTCTAGGAGAGATGTAGGGGCATGTCTTGCTCGGTCCATTTCTTGAAATAATATTCAGTTATACTGAGAAGTGATCCAAACAACAAAGAGTTTGCATGCTTTGTGCAGTTCCACAATTCATGTGAGTGAACTCATGTACAGAATCTGATGCATTGTAGGCCTATGCAAGTTATACGCACAGACGGCATGTTGTGTATGTGTGTAGAAAGAAATTGCCTGTCCTCCTGTGTGTAGAGATCAATATAGAGAATATTATTTCGAAGCCTGGATCTTACCAACGCCCGCTGCGAGACACCTATGTACCTTTACTATATGTATTAAGTAAGCTGTTTCTTATATCTGACCTATCACTATGTGGCGCCTCGGAAGTGTGTAACAGGAAATCTGTATATGTCGCGTCTTTTCCTATTTAACACCTGATCTTAAAGATAAGTGAACCAAAGTAGTAACAAATGAGATTTTGCCTTTTGCAGTGCCCCAACTTCCATATTTCGGTTAAAAGGTGAGATGTTTTGATAGTACTTACGTTGTTTATGGTGAATATCGGAGGACCCGGGTTTGATCCACGGTAGGGGTAAGAGATCTTTCTCTTCTCTGTAGCTTTCACACTGGCTCTAGGTTACACCCAGCCTCCTATTCAATTGCTACCGAGGCTACTTCCACGGGGGTAAAGCTAACCACTCAATGAATTTAATAGCAAGGTGGTGGAGCTATACCTCCATTTCCACATATGCCTCGTTACATAATTAATGTCAGGAATAACTTTACCTTTTTATGGTGGTTATTAAAGATTCATATAGGTAACTAATGTAATATGCACGTTATTAGAAAATTAAGAATTTCAGTACAATTCATTTTAAGATATACGAGTATCCTAGCTAAGAATGGGTACTTCAATTTTTTTAATTCGCTTAATGGGAGGTCGAGTCCAACTGGATCCACTCGGCATGGCGGCCACTAATTGGCCTATTGTAGCCTGCCCCGGGTGATTATGATGATGGAGAATTTGGTGGAATGAAGATTGGCAGGGGAAACCGAAGTACTCGGAGAAAACCCGCCCCAGCGCCACTTTGTCCACCAGAAATACCACTTGACCAGACCCCGGGCTTGAACCCGGGCAGCCGCGGTGGGAAGCCAGCGACTAACCGCTTGAGCTATGGCGCGGCCTACTTCAATACAGGAGTATACAGACACACCACATGCATTTAACCCTTTTTCATCGTTATTAAATATTGTTTCAAGTAAATTTACATAAATAGATACTTTTGGCTGTATAATGGCTAATAATACTTTTCCTCGAATTGAAAAGCGTCCGCCTTACGAAATCTTAGCGGCTTAGAAATTCACGGTTGACTGCTTACCTCTGATACTGCCGTGCCCGAAGGTAAGTCATCCATTTACATGGTTTCGCTCCCAGAATTGTCCGATCGATAAATCTGAGGTGGCTTCAAATACCGTTTCCAAATAGTGTTTGAATTTCAGATGTATATAATGTGTGTGGATTCCTGCAGCTATCTGCCTCTTGGCTATTCTCACAGCGGGTTGGATTGTAACATGTTTTTCTGAAACGTCGAATCTAACCGACAGTACATCATCCTCCACGGACAGTTGCACCAAATCGCTACGGGATTCTTCAAAATACGTTTCACCGCGATACAAATATTCCATTGTTTTCTCGACATATGTTTAATTTGTGACCGCTGCTCCTAAAATAAGAACGTAATTGCCTCTTTGGTTTCTTCATCATTGTTCTTTCCGTCTGTGTTTAACTTAAAAAGAAGTTTATTGCATGGGCTCAAGTATTTGGGTAAGAACATGCAAGTAAAAATAGAGTGTTGAAGGAATTTCGGTGAAATCGAAATCATTTTATTCTAAAACAGTCGGAAAACCCGTGAATCGTTGGACCAAATGCACTGGGATACAGGGTAATGAAGTACAAATGTTGAAGCAATACGAGATTTTTTTTTCCTTTGGCGCTACTGCCCCAATTTGGGTCTAGGCCTACCTCCATGAAACTCTCCGTTTCACTTCGGTTTACTAGATCTTACACATACGGTAGGACTCCTTGGGCGAGTAATCAGCTCGTCGCAAGGCCTCTACCTGTAGACAAACACAGAAAAACGCACACAAACATCCATGCCCTGAGTGGGATTGGAACCCACGATCCCGGTTTCCGAGCAAGCGAAGACAGTACATGCCTTAGACCGCTCGGCTACCGTGACCGGCAGTGTATAAGAATAATATATAAGAACTCAGTTCTTACCTTACAGGAAACAGATCCGAACCCACGGTCCCGGCTTCCGAGCGAGCGAAGACAGTGCATGCCTTAGACCGCTCGGCTACTGTGACCGGCAGTGTATAAGAATAATATATAAGAATTCAGTTCGTACCTCACAGGAAACAGATCTGAGCCCACGGTCCCGGCTTCCGAGCGAGCGAAGACAGTGCATGCCTTAGACCGCTCGGCTACCGTGACCGGCTAATACGAGATATAGCATATATTTAATTGCCGTGTGATTTTCAAAATATGCAATCAATTTGTCTTTAATTTTTATATTTAGCTCAATATTTGCGAGAATATTCCTCTGCACTAGATTTACTGCAGAAATATCAGGGAAGTCTACAGTGATGAATAGGCTCGAAGATAGTAGCAGTCTTTCTACATTCAGTACAGCGGTTTCGGTGTAATGATAATAGTTTACTACAGAACTACTAAATATATAATAAAAGATATTTCAGGAGTTCGTTAGTAATAGGGGTTTAGAAATGAAGTGAAACAAAGTTTAAATTAAAATGATCACAACCTAATAACAACGCAAGGTAGTCGTGCTGTACTTTGCCGGGTCTGTCCGACAAGTGCTACATATATTTCATTTAAATGACCACAAAATTGGCTATAGAAGTCAGTGTATTTCAACAGGTTGTAGAATAACTAAATGTCTAGAATTATGATGACAATCAGCATAAAGACGTTCTGGTAGGTCAGAACGTGATTATAGTTTTTAAAGTCTGCTTATCCTTAAATATTTCGAGTGTACAATCTCGTGCAAGGAATTAAATCGGTAGATATTATTAAAAATGTATGGGTGTGATAAAACGGATGTATTGTTTTCTTTCAGTTGGTTATTTAACGACGTTCACAGTGTCTGTTACTGAAACCTGCTACACCACATAACAGCAGCTGTTGCTAAGGAAGGACTTCTTTAGTTTCATAAAGTCGTGATTTCTAATAATAGCTACTCAACTCATTAAAATGAGTTTACCATCAAAACATATAAGGATTTTGTTAGATCTGAAGTTCTAACAGCGGTGGCTGTCAAGAGTGCAGTATTCCGAGATATAACGCCGTGTAGTCTGGTAGAAGTCCACCAACATCTTCTTGGTCGAAGAGTAAACCGAGGAAGATATCACGAAAGCACAGGCGATACGTTTATTGCTAGTTTCGTAATTGGCTAGCTCTTCGACTCTGAAGATGGAGGCGGTAAGTCCTTTCGAAACATAGGTTGAATTCCACCAAATTGCACGGCATTACAGCCCAGAATGTTGTTCTCTTCATGTAGCTATTTGCAGATAATTTGTAAGCTATATATTATATTTTCGATTGTCTAGAGAAAATGTGGGAACCTCGATGTCTCAGAACCCTATGGGCCTTCACGGCTCGTTACAGGAATAGCTTCGCCTTTGTAGATTGTATTTTGATGGCTAATATAGGCAATCAAGTTGCATGTGTTACTAATAAGAGTGGGAAAAAATGAGAGTAGAACGAAAAGTAAATTTCTGATGATAGACTGGACTACGGAGCAGGAAATAGGATAAATATATGAGAAATGATGTCATAAACTTGAGGAGATTTTTCTTCACCCCCTTTTGACACTTAATTTGCAAGTTCCAATTTCATTTCATTTTGATAACCTTCTATGTTACATTTTAGACTTATTCAGTCAATTGTATCCAAACGTGCTGCCCTGACGTTTAGTGCCTTGTAAGAAAGAACTTCTGTCTGCAGTTCAGTGCCAGATAAAACACGCCCCACAGAGATATTCAGTTGCTATCAATAATATGATTTTCCACGTAATAAATTGCCCGTATGTGACATGTACATTGCATATCCCTATCAGTTCTTATTTGTTTACGTACAAACTTAACAGCCCAGAGGCCAATTACAAATTTAGCACGAGATGATGATAAATAATAATAAAAAGAAAACAAAATGAACTCCGTGATTTTAGTCCGCAAGCGAACTATATCGACCGAGCGGCCGCCGCTTGTCGGCGAAGTTAGTGCCAACTTTAGCGGATAGAAGGTGTCGTGTGGTCAGCAAAACGAATCCCCACGGCCGTTAATCTCGGTTTTCTAGACCGGAGCCCGTACTTTTCCATTCAAGTATCTCCTCATTTATCCTTACGAGGCTGAGTGGATCCCGTTCCAGACACACTACTTCTCAGAAAATATGGTAGCCCCGGGAATCGAACCTAGCACCTCTGAATCTGTAGCCAGGAATTCTGACCACTAGAACACAGAGGCGGTTTTTAATAAGGAAGTTAAGCTAAAAATTAAAATATGCAAACAAATTTTAATTAATCTTCCCAGTATATTATTTCAAGAAAATCATTTCAAAGTTAAAAGTTTTAATAACATAATTTTCTTACGAAGCCGAAGGTCGTCCCAAAATTTCCCCATATGCCTTCAGGTTGGCGTAGATAGTTCTGCTCGACCGGGGCAGTCCCGTCGATGTCTCTCTACGCTATACGCGACCTTGTATGAACTAACCGGTAATAGCGCAGCAAAAGATAGCTTTACATTAGTCGGATGATTGCGTAATCACCAGTGCCTTTTGTTTGTCTTGTTAGAGCTTGCAATTCATAGACCTGTTTCCTAAAGTTTCTTTGTGGACCTCATATTAAAGTGATTTGTTCGTCCGAGGTAAGCTTTTTCTTTTAATTCGCTTAGTGGGGGGTGGAGTCCAACTGGGTCCACTCGGAACGCAGGCCACTGATTGGCCTATTGTACCTGCCCCTCGTGATTATGATGATGGAGAATTTGCTGGAATGAAGATTGGCAGGGGAAACCTAAGTACTAGGAGAAAACCCGCCCCACAAATCCCACTTGACCAGACCCGGGATCGAACCCGGGCGACTAACCGCTTGAGCTATGGCGCGGCCTATGAGTTAAGCTTGCTCTTGATCCTACACGCCCGTGAACATGTGAAGAGGGGTTCAGGTCTCACTCCCAGTCCAATGTTAGTCCACGTTTTCTGTGCTCTCTTATGAAGGCAGAGGATTTATGTCGGCAGATATGCCCCAAATGACTCCTACAGCCAGGCGAAATAGCATTTACGCGCATGCAACATCTGTAGCAATATAAGCGGCCTCCGTAGTCTAGGGGTAAGGTTCCACCTCATGACTCAAGGTACGCGGGTTCAAACCCGGCGGAGGTCGTGGAATTTTTAAGGGCGGAAAAATTCAGGGAACAAGTCCTCCGGGAGGGACTTTAAGCCGTGGGTCCCGTGTCTTAGCTTTACGGCACGTAAACGAACCTCATGTCTCAAGGAGGCCTCTGAGCCAAATTATAAGGACATTTCCCGCCCAACAGTAGTCTCTAACGCCTCTGGTAGATGGGGGAAGCATCTAGATACCGCTGAGCCAGTAGAAGCCCAACTCGCTGGCTGAGTTGGGACTGATGTCACGCACCAATACCTGTAGGGTATAGAGACTGGTAGAATATCACAGCGGGACGTACAGTAAACCACTGGTCGCGGTGCATGCCCGACTCGGCCTTGACGCCCAGAGAAGTGACGTTAGTTTAATATTGAGAATTGAAAAGTAACGTAAGTTTGTCCCTGTGCTTAACTAATTAAGCACTGCGCCATGAAGGAGTATGGGGGAGTTGATGTATAGAACCACGTTTTCTTGACCTCGGCACTAGTTGGAGGTGAGTGGTAAGCTTCACGCCCCAGACGCTTTACCCCCGGCAAGATACCCGTACCCATTAGATAAGAGATTGGGTGGATCCCAGAGCCGGTTTGGACGACGTGAAGAATAGAGAATTCTTGACCCCACTGGGACGCGAACTCCGACCCTTCGGTCGTCCAGCTGGTAGCCAGTCGCCATACCGACTGATCTATCGCGGCTCCTACCCTATTTCCTACAGTGATGAAATAGGATTCTTCAGTAGTTTGGATATATTTTTGAAGCCATTTTATATATTCCTAAGCCTTTACTTACATCCACATCACAGCAAAATAAGCAGGACGGAAGGTTTTATAAGTTACATGCTATTACTTTTTATTTGGGCTATTTTAATGTTTCGCCTGAAGAGAGAATTCGAAATTATTTCGACCTTATGACTTGAGTCATCGTCTGTAAGGTGAATTTGTGCTTAATGAAGCACCCAGACCTGGGCTTCAGTCTCAGGTGATTGGTCAGCATTTAGTCGCTATGCCTCGAGGAGAGAGCCACAGTTACGTTGACAGAAAACTGAGTGCTCCCCAGAGAGAGTTTGGAGTTGGTGGCGGAGAGAAAAGTTTCTGCCCTTGCCGGGAATGGAAATCCCGTCCTCCAGTCCATAGGCTGTTCGCTGGAGTAACGGATCACTTCCCGCGCTCGTATGCAACTCTTTTATTGACCGTCACAACACAACAAACAGAAAAAATCAGGGTTAGCGCCCAGCTGTGCTTCGCTACATGTTTCAGCCACTAACGGCCATCATTAGGCAAACACATATCAACAAACATACACCATTGAACTGCTGTACAATGATTGGATACAATGTTAAAACACTTTGCGTAAAAATAGTTTTGTATAGTCCATTTGCTTCCATCTTTCCAAGTGATGCAGCTCCTCGGTATGTATTTTTCTCCAATCTCACTTAACTTGATCTCTATCAGACGGTCTTTTGTCCTTTAATCCTCAGTTTATGCTTTTCTTTCAGCTACAAGTCTCCAATCAACCTATGAAATAAGAGGCAGAATTTAGGTTCTTAGGCAGAAACTTCATCATTAAACGTTGTGTCAAACACAAAAACGCTTTCCCGGTTCGTGTTTGTAGTCATTCGCGGGGCGATATCAGATATAAGTAACTCAGCAATGGAGCAGCACATGCACGGCCAATAACAATTTTGTATTCACCAATAGAAATAACATTTGATAATATCTTCATGTCTTACGGACTGCAATGTGTACATTGGTAACAGTTGTTACCGTTGCGCAACTCCCGGCATTTAACGTTTCTCCCTTACCGAAGAAACCTGTATATTGCTTTGTCAGCATCTCGTACAGAGATCTTTTCAACAGTTATTTAATAGGTATAATCAACAAATTGCTTGTTCTTTACTTCGTGAACTCTGGTTCAATCTGAATGTTGCCAGAAAGAAACACAGACAGCGTGCTACAGACATACATTCACAACTGAATAAATACAGACATAAATATAAGTACATATTACCAGAATTCCTGCGTTAGTCTGCTTCATTGTGAGGAGTTCTCTCTTCTAGGATATAAAACCATGTAATCTGACGGAAATTAATGCTCAACTTGTTTCCTGTTGTTTGCTGCTTTCTTGTTTGTTTTACTCTTCTACCCTGAAGATTGAGGCGATGTCTTCTCGGTTGATTTTTACTTAACGTTACGGCGTTATCATGAAATTAAACTTCTGAATTCTGTTCACCGCTTCATATAATGCATTTCAAGTAAAACTATTCTATTAGTTAAACTAAACTGCATAATGAGGAGCTTCATAATTTATACTCTTCTCCAAGTATAGTTAGAATGATCAAGTCAAAGAGTTTGAGGTTGGCAGGGCATGTAGCACGAATGGAGAAGAAGAGAAATGCATATAGTATATTGGTGGGAAAGCCAGAGGGAAAGAGGCCATTGGGAAGACCAAGACGTAGGTGGGTGGAGAGTATTAAAATTGATTTTAGAGAGACAGGATGGGATGGTATTAATTGGATTGATCTGGCTGAGGATATGTACCAGTGGAGGGCTCTTGTGAACACAGTAATAAATATTCGGGTTCCATAAAATGCTGGGAAGTTCTTGAGTAGCTGCATAATTGGCTTCTCCTCAAGAAGGGCTCAGCTCCATGAGTGAGTGACTGAGAAAGTAATGGGTTAAATTATTCCACATTGTTATTTATATTTACTATCAAAGCAGGATATAAGGATCGCTGCTGTAACCTAACACACTCCTCCAATTTAGTGTTCTAAAAATTCTGTGTTCAATCTTAACCTTCGTCACTAATCTCAAAGTAAGTGGACCAAAAGACAGCGTGCCAGTATAATACAAGATATACAAGTTTGTGACGATGTACATTCATACCAACAATATGTTTCTGGACAATACCGTTGTCCTGTTTTCATCTAAAACACCATCTTGATTATATATTAAAACACAATTTTCGGAGACATAATCCAGTCTCCGAAATGCTGTGTTTTAAAATATAAACATGATGGAGTTCTAGATGAAAATATGACCTTGGATAATGTCCAGAAATATAATGTTGGTATGAATGACAAACAGTTAAATAACAACGGATGTAGATGAAGCTTGCCACAGGTGGCGGTTAGTGTCTAACACAAAACTGGTATAATTAGTCGCTCATGATCATAAATCCTTAGATTCATTAGTGAATGAATAATTTTACTTCCACAGTTAATGATTGTTACATCTGTATGTAAATTACAGCAAACTTACTGCAACCAAAAGTAGCCGAGATCACTGAAGTTCCGTGTATCTTAATATCCATTTAGTTGTAGAATGTTTCAATGAATAAAGTAAATCGTTTACAAAACAACGGACGGCTGAATTAAGTTGTTACTTTCTTCCTTAAATGAATATAATTAAGCTCTCAAAATAATTGTACTTGTAGTAACGCCATGCTGAGGCTGGATTTTCTGCAACAGTAGACATACACGTATATTAATAGCATTGAAGTCATCAAAGAGCATTGTTGCTTAACCACGGACAGAAAGTCTCGATGCGATGCTGTTTAATCCGAGTTGACCACATCCTTCAGATCTGTGTTTGAAACCAACTTCTCTCTTCTTCACCAACATTCCCGACTTCATATCATGAAACTCAATTTGAATCTGGGGCTCGCGGTAGCTTAGTTGCTTGAAAAACTACGCTACAAGCCGGAAGGTCGCGGGATCAAATCCCGATTATGTCATTGGATTTTTCGATTAACCTAAAGCTTCCAGTCGCACTATGGGTCTGTGGTCGACGCAGCCTGTAACAGAAATGAGTACCAGGAATCTTCCTTGGGAATAAAGGGCGGCTGGCGCGAAAGGCTGAAAATCTTACCGCCATCTGCGAGCCGATTGTCTAGAGAAAATGTGGGAACCTCGATGTCTCACAACCTTATGGGCCTCCACGGATAGCTTCACCTTTACCTCGGTTTGGTTCTGTCCGTCCCGGCGCGGACTAGTGACCTTCAATTCATGCATTTAGCGTGGGTGAACACAATGTCTATACACCCTCTGAAACCGCCTAATAATATTCCGGTCGTAATAACCACCAGTGGTTTCTGTTATGGCTTTCGGATAAATATCCTGGTTTACTGTTCCACTTCTTGAAGGCTGATGCAATGGGGAGGGGGTGTTATGGAACCCGATAATTCTTACTTAGAGGCTGTTATGATTAATATCTATCGTAGTTTTCCCCAGTTCCCTCAAAAACATACGAGAATAATAATTTCAAATCGGTCACGATCGCCTTCTTTCACATACCTTCCAATTAATCATTCATTAGTCATCCTACCATTCGACCCTATGTTGTCTGAGCTACTGACAGCGTCTTTAAATGTACCGTAAATACTGCAAGAAGTTCTGGGAAGAACTAATCGCCCATTTTCTTTGATATAATGCGGACCGCACAGAAAACGAAAAAATAAGGGGACACACAGGCCTAACAGAAATGGGGAGGACACATAGACACGCAGACAGCAAGGTGATCTCATAAGCCTTGAGTGCCTAAAATATTAAGGAGCTATATGGACTGATATCCACTCAAGGCATGGATGTTTAGTTTGTGTGTGTGCGTTTTTCTGTGTTTATGTACAGGTAGAGTCCTTGCGACGAGCTGATCACCCGCCCAAGGAGTCCTACCGAATGTGTAAAATCTAGAAAATCCGAAGTGAACGGAGGAGTTCATGGAGGTAGGCCTAGGCCCACTGGGGCGGTAGTGCCAAGGGAAAAAATATGGACTGATATAGAGACAGACGGATATACAGAGAGACAGGTGATTTCAAAAGCCTCCTTTTATATTTTTAAATAAGGAAAGTAGGTTAAAATGAACTTAAATATGAAATTTCAATGGAATTGTCCTGAACTGGACTGACTGATTTCGATCGTGGTATCGTGGCATCCGTGTATCAGTATGTCCGCTCTAGTAGCTTCTGAATGGAATCATGGATTTCAACGAAATTTGGTATGAACATCAGACCAATGGATGCAGTGCCATATTTAAAACTTTTAATTCCCTGTCTCCAGGAGCATCAACATGGCGGCAGTCCGAACTTCTCGTTGGGGGATAACACTAACACCGCTTAATGTACATAGATTCCTGAAATTGTTCGGGGCAGTAGGTCATAAAAAATCCATGGACCGCGTTGAAGTAAGTTTGTGCAGAAGACAAAACACGAACATGGCGGGTCGCGTGAAGTTTATGCTTAAACTTCTGTTTGACGGGTTAACTAGCAAAAAAATTAAAATCTCACGTAATGACTGGGTTTTTTTGCACTTTTCCCATCGCCCGGAATTCTAGGTAATAGAGGACACGACGTTTCGGAAGCTGGATCTGTTTTTGTCTTCAGGTCCAGTGATTAAGATTAGCTCTTTCTAAGGGACCCAACAGAGTAGGTGTCTTCCTTTCTCACCTGAAGACGGAAACAGATCCAGTTTCCTAAACGCCGTGTTCTCTAGTACCTAGAATTCCGGACGATGGAAAAGGTCCAAAAGCCCAGTAATTCTATGTGTTAATCCCCCATCGTCAGGATCCTTTAGAATCTAATTAGAAACCTGTCTGATGGTAGCTCATAAGTATGTATACATACCTACGAAGTCTGCATACTGGATGCATTATATTAAATTATGTATGATGTGTCCAGTAATGCAGCATAGCGATAAATGTATCATTCAGTTCTACTTATCACTTTGCAATACGCCTGTCACGGTCTTGCTTGCCTCATCACATAAAAGAAAGCTTTTCAGATAAGTTAAGCATTTCATGTTCTTCCCAGGACTTCTTGTTTAAACTGCCTCGCTTTTTTTTTTACTTGTTGCTGTTTCATAAACAAAGGAGGCGACTTCGTAGAAATAGGCTCTATGCAAACTCGGTCGTTATTATAATCCGTTCTTTCGCAATTTTAGTCGCAAGGGACGAAGTAGAGGCCTGCGAGAGTGGACATACTGAAAAGCGGAAAAGGGCACACAATTCAATTTGTTCTGCAGTAGACAAAATTTCTAAACTTGGAACGCTCAGTGAGTAAAGCGGCTGGGTACAGCCTCAGTGACCAAATCGATCCCCGGTACAGGCAATATTGTGACGATTTTAGTGGCTATAGACGGGGTAACGACAATTTACTACCCTCCACTTTACAGCTCACTATTATACACACACACACACACACACACACACACTAGTGTTCATAGTCACGTCTTCACTGCCGTTGTAGCGGCATCCAGTGACGGATGTTCCCCTTCCTAGGGTTCCCAAACTAACCCCGGCCTCACCTACCGGCTTCTGACAGCAACAACTCAGTCACTGACAGCAAACTCAGCTCATTATACAGCACCGAAATGGACCACACAGAAAACACCGTTCCTCTGTTGCAGCGAAATTGTTTCTTAGTGACGACAGGACAGGTTCCATTGTTGTTTACGCAGCCATCAACATCGACTACTCAGAAAACAACATTCCTCCGTTGTTTAGGTGCCGCTGCCTAGTAACGACCGGCTGTTGTGACTCCACAGTTCTTGCTATGAGCGAATTTGTCATAATATTCTCTTCTTCACTACCGCAGCGCATACTGGAGCCCGCCGAGCCTCTTCCTTCTGCCTTGAAGCTTTAGTCTCTGTGGGTTGTTCCCATCGAGACTTAACTGACTATAAATCTGAAAACAGTCTGTAGGATTCCTTGGATGGGTAATCGGCCCTTCGCAAGGCCGCTACCTACACAGCAAAACGGGGCGCGCCATAGCTCAAGCGGTTAGTCGCGGGATTCCCACCGCGGCGGCCCGGGTTCGATCCCGGGTCTGGTCAAGTGGGATTTGTGGTGGACAAAGTGGTGCTGGGGCAGGTTTTCTCCGAATAATTAGGTTACCCCTGCCAATCTTCATTCTACCAATTGCTCAACAATCACCCTCACCTATCATCTGGGGCTGGTACAATAGGCCAGAAGTGGCCGCAGTACAAGGGACTTAGTCCCACCCCACTAACAATAAAAGAAAAACGTAGCAAAACACAAACGCTGAATAAACGGAGACAAATATCCTGTCTTGAGTGGGTTTAGTACCGATGATCCCAGTGTCTGAGCGGGCAGAAGAATTTCGTGCCTTAGAGAGCGCGGCACCTGGACTTCAAACCCAATAAAATCCATAGAATCAAAGCTGCTGAGATGAAATTCGAGATGTGGGCTGTAAAAGATAAATGGAAAGATTGCAGAAGGTAACAGGCGATTTGGGTGGAGTAAATACTGAATCGAGATTATCAGAAAGGGTGTTGTACTCTGACAGAATATGGAGTACCAGATTTTGAGGAAGAGAATGGCTGGAGCAAGACAATTCAGCTGAGGTCAGAATAGATCAGTAGATGGACCAACCACCGGTTTCGTGATTTTAATGATTATGATGATGATGATGATGAATGCAGCGATACAAAAAAAATTAATCTCATTTCCTCCACTTTCCAAACACGTGTAATATGGATAGTTCTGTCTTCTGAGTTCATTCATTCTTCATTCATTATTAGATGGGCTGGGTTTCCCTATGCACTTAGACCAGTTATTGGTCCATTGAGCGTCCCCGTTTAATTTCTACTGTCGCCATACCCTTCCAGTACTGGTGCTCGCAATCAGCCCCATTCTGCCAGCGAGGTCGGCCCTCTTCTGGCAGTGGTACCCGATACTTTCCCATCTACCGGAGGCATTGGAAACTATTTGGGCGGGAAACTTTTTTGCCTAATTTTGCTCAGAGGTCTCCTAGAGACATGAGGATCTTTTACATGCCGTAAATCTACGACACGGGACCCACGGCTTAAAGTCCCTCCCGGAGTACTTGTTCCCTGAATTTTTCCGCCCTTAAAATTTCCACGAACTCCGCCGTGTTTGAACCCGCGTACCATGAGTCATGAGGTGGGAACGTTACCCCTAGACTACGGAGGCCGCGTCTTCTGAGTTATAATGTGTTGTTCGGCGAAAGCCAACTGACGTTTCGGAGGAATATATCTTCTCCATCTTCAGTGCAGGACTACAAAGCGTTATGTCTCAGAATTGGAACTCTTCTTTACTACTTCTATGAGTACCTCAAGTCCGACGTTTAATTTTTATTCAAATGTCCAGTTTCTTCATTGCACGTTAGACCTATGGAAAACAACAGGCTGTAATGGCTGTAAAAGAGATACGAATTAGATATATGAGACCAATTAATGGCCCTGACCTATTTTCAGCTACTTTCCTTATAGGCCCATTCCTCTGTCAGAATTTATAAAGCGTTTAGTGGCTGCGACGAAGTCAGAACCTGCCTTCCTCAGGTTTTTCTTAAATTCAGCGTGCTATATAATAACCTATGATTTTAATATTAACGAAATTAAGATATCGAACTCTGTCCTTAATAAGGAAATAATAGCAAAGCTGCTCAAATTTCATTTTCGTATATACTAGAGCTCGTCATTGGACCAATCCTAAGCCAGATAACTCCAATCCACTCCATGATATCAATTTTAATATTATTATTTCCTACTGAAATTCGCTTCTCATCTGTCTCATGCGTGCTAATGCCGCGGACAACACATCCTCCTTGATCTGATAAAACGTGTATTCTTAGTAGCATGTAAGTTATTGATGTTAATGTCAGAGATCTGTTTCAGAGTTGTTATTGCTAATTTAAACAGGTAGCCGAGTTTTCCTTACATACTCTCGTAGCAAGCATCCTCCGAAAGCTTCTTTATGTTTCTTCTTCTGTGCTCCTTCGCACCAAGTTCAATTTTTTTTTAATTCATAGCGATCTTTTAAATTGTCCAGCTGTGCTTGTCTAACCGTTTTGGTTTAACCTGGAGAACAAGTTTCCATAGTCTCTACTGCGGGTTACCTTTCATTTGCCGAGTGGTTTAAATATTTACCCTCTTCTATATATATACACATATGTTACGCAGTGTCAACGTTTTTAAAATACGCGTATTTCATATCTTCTGACGTGTTATTGACAATAAGGGCATTTGTCCATCGTTCATGACGCAACCCACAGTCACTGCAAACCATCTAGAATTTTTTTTTTCCCTCGAAACTGGCAGAATGGTAACCCCTCACTCTGGGGTCAGTCACAAGGTGAGAGTAGGGAACTCTGTCACCTACCGCCCTCTCGTGTAACAGCTTATCTCACATTGAACAGTCACTGGCTCAATTGACACTAGAGGCACTGATTGTCGGTTAGGTATCTTATATTCTTTCAGAGCTTATAACATTTCATTCCATTGTAGTCCAAAGTACAAACAGAGTTACACAGTTGCACTCCTAAAGGAAACAAATCACTGCTTTACAGTAGCTGTTCAGTACAACGGATTTGTGTGGGGTCGCCTCGCCCTGCAGACTGTTACGTTCAGGGGTCAGGTGAGAAGGGACCTTTGGCGCGTGTCCAGAACTCTCTGTGCTTCCTGACAGGGGAGCCGCTGGGAGGATCATGTTTCAAAAATTAGATCAGTAACTCTCAATTTTCACACAGTTTCTGCATGGTTTTGTATTTGGAAGGCATTACTGCTTTAGAATGTTGCATGACTCATACATACTGGAGTGATGCATAAGGTAAAGCTCTCCCTGTAACAGGCCGTGGAGGCCCATAAGGTTGTGAGACGTTGAGGCTCCCACATTTTGTCTACAAATTCGGCTCACAGATGGTGTAAGTTTGCCAGCCTTGCGCGCCGGCGGCCCTTTATACCCCATGAAGATTCCTGGTACTCATTTCTGTTAGAGGCTGAGTCGACCCCAGGGCCAGAGTGCGGCTGGAAGGGTAAGTAAATTGAGAAGTTCAATGACCCCCCTCAGGAATCGAACCAGCGACCATTCGGCTTGTAGCATAGTGCCTCAACAAACTACGCTACCTCAACCCCACGCCTCGGAATGTTATACAGCATATACTGCATACAAAGTTCACATAGATCAGCCTGGCAAACAGATTCAATTATAATTCAGTGATCAATTAATAAGCACTACAACTTCTGTACACAAATGCTGAATAATACAATAAAGAATTAATTCCACGGACTCATAAGACCGTACTAATCCTTCTCCATATATATAAATTGAGGATATCTGAGAGCAGAGTCCTTATGGGAATATTTTGGTCCAAAAGGCGGCAGTAGCAAAAGAGCGGAAAAGATTTTATAATAAAACGCTTTAAAATAAATTATTTTAGAGCGATTAAATCAAGCAGGATTATATGAGTGGGATCTGTAACACGCATGAGTTTGATGAGAGATTCATTCATTCATTCATCTGTAATCTGTCAAGACGACAGGTCCACAATCTCTTCCGAAACAGTTCCTCCACTTAACGCGATCTAGAGCTTTCTCCTTCAAATGAAAATATCCTCTTCTGTCCCCAAGGTCATCCAGCATCTTCTTACGTCTTCTTCCTCGTCTTCTTGTCACTTCTATCCGCCCATCTATCTTTCCTTCGATAACTTCTTTTAGAAAGCAGTTTCTGCGTAAAACATGACCAATCCAATTAGCTTTCCGTTTTCTTATTTCGTGTAGGATATTCCTCTGCTCACTGACTCTAAGTAACACTTCTTCATTTCTCACATAATCGGTCCAACTGATCTTCTCCATCCTTCTCCAACACCACATTTCGAAGCTTTCCAGGTGTTTCTGATCTACTGCCCTAAGTGTACAGATGGGAGATATAAATAACATTTTAGTTAGAAAACCGGAAGAGAAGAGACTGTCTGGAAGATTTGGGTGTAGATGGGAGGCTCATACTAAAGTTGATCTCGAAGAGCTGCTATGTGAAATTGTTCTATAAAGGCGCAGTTGACAAGAGCAACTGGCGCCCTCCTAAACCGATACACCCTCGTCTGGATCGTGACGGTGTCAGTCGGCAGGATTTGAGAACACTACAATAATCCTTCAGGTTTCATAAAAGAAAGGGAATTCCTTGACAAGTATTTGCGAGTGACTGGCAGTTGACAAAATACTATTAAGTTCAGTTTTCCTCATAACGTGATACTGGGACGAAATTTAAGAACACGTCTTTCGGAATCCAGGGAAATGAATTATTGAATTTTTTATACAATATTGAAGAGTGATTTTAGGAGGCTAGTGGCCCGTTCTTCCCAAATTCATTCATCTTTCATATCTTTGCTTCTTAGATCTAAGGTTCCCACTGCGGTGTCAAGATCACTGTCTTCTGGGATGAGACACCGTGTAGTTTTGCTGCCTCCATGTTCTGCCCTCCTTTCGCCAAACTACGTAACGCCACATCCCAAAGGACCGTAGACTTTGTAAGGGTAGGCGCTTCTGCCGATCATGAAGGATTGGGTGTTACAAGTTGGATAAGCCCATATATCGCCTTTGCATATTGGGATGCTGGGGGCCACGCGGTAGCGTAGTTGGTTGAGGCATTATGCGGGGTTCAAGTCCAAATGAGATGATTGGTTTTGCAGTTACCTAATCCTTCCAGGCGCACTATGGCCCTGGGATCGACTCAGCCTCTAACAGAAATGAATACCAGGAATTAGTTAAATAATTTTCCTGGGGAGTAAAGCGTGGCAGGCGCGTTAGGCTGACAACCTTACCGCCATCTGTGAGCCGATCGTCTAGGCAATGTGGGAGCCTCAGTGTCTCACAATTCTATGGGCCCTCACGGCCTGTTAGGGGGACAGCTCTACTTTTTATATTGGGATGCTTCTGCGGTGCTCAACATTTGTGAGACAGACGGAAAGTGGAAGTTACAGGACTATTCCGGGCAGGTGTACTGATTTGAGAACGTGTCCTCCGTGACTTCCAATTACGCGTACTGTTTTGCGTTTATTGCACGGAATCTGCATGTGCGAACTCTTCTTGAGAAGCTATCCAGTAACACTCAGTACGTCTATAACAACCACTGCTCACGATTTATGCTGACAAGATTAATAAACAGCACAAGCAAATTACGCTTCATAACTTGTACTTTCCTCCAAGTATAATTAGAATGATCAAGTCAAGGAGGATGAGGTGGGCACTTATCGTAGCACGAATGGGGAGAAGAGGAATGCAAATGAGGTATTGGTGGGAAAGCCAGAAGGAAAGAGACCACCAGAAAAAAAACAAAGGCATAGATGGCCGGATAATATTAAAATGGATCTTAGAGAGATAGGATTGCGTGGTATGGATTAGATTGATCTGGCTCATGATAGGGACCAGTGGAGGGCTCTTATAAGAACGGTAATAAACCTTCGGGTTCCATAAAATGCTGGGAAATTCTTGAGTAGCTGCAGAATTGGCAGAAGGGCTCAGCTCTATGAGTGAGTAAGTAAGTAAGCAGGTCGCTCCATAGCTCAAGCGGTTAGTCGCTGGCTTCCAACCGCGGCCGCCCCCGTTCGATTCCGGGTCTGGTCAAGTGGGATTTGTTGTGGACAAAGTGGCGCTGGGGCAGGTTTTCTCCGAGTACTTTGGTTTCCCCTGCCAATCTTCATTCCACCAATTGCTCCACAATCACCCTCACCTGTCATCTGGGGCTGGTACAATAGGCCAGAAGTAGCCGCAGTACAAAGGACTTAGTCCCACTCCACTAGCAATAATAATAAGTAAGTAAGCAGGCCGCACCATAGCTCAAGCGGTTAGTCGCTGACTTCCACTGCGGCAGCTCGGGTTAATGCCCGGGTCTGGTGAAATGAGATTTATGGTGGACGAAGTGGCGCTGGGGCGGGTTTTCTCCGAGTACTTCGATTTCCCCTGCGAATCTTCAATCCACCAAATTCTCCATCATCATCATAATCACCCGGGGCAGGTACAGTAGGCCAATCAGTGGCCGTTGTGACGAGTGGACCCAGCTGGACTCCAACTCACACTAGCGAATTAAAAAAAAAGAGTAAGTAAGCATATTGCGGTATAGATACTAAACTTTCTTCCTTGTATTTCGTTACATATAAGTTACAACTTCCTCTTCGGAGCAGGTACCTTCTTGAGAAATTTATAGCCGAGAAATTACACACTCTTCATGGAACCCAAAGTCTGCTACTGGTCCCTATCCCTAGCCAGATAAATCTTGTCCACGCCCTCACATCCGATTTAAGATCCATTTTTACATTATTATCCTACCTACGCTTTGATCTCCCAACTCTACTCGTTAATCTGTCCTTCTTTCTCGATTTCTGTGGTTCTCAGGGTTTAATTTGGACTCCGTCATTTATTTGTAGAGTGAAACTGGGGTTCAGAGAGTTGCCTGATATGTAGCGGTTCTAATGAAATTCATTCAGGGCATCTGTAACAGGTATGGAGGTTCACAGTGGCTTCACAGAGCTGGGAGATCACTCTCGCCAGAAATTGGAATGGAAGCCTCTGATTCATACATTAATCACTTCAATTAATCTTAGTAGTTTGTCACACTCAGTTGAGCAATGTTATAATTTCTTAGATTATTCGGATCTGCAGAAACACGAAATATCATCTCACTGTTAGTGGTGACATGTAACGTGTGTTGAAGATCACTGTTCTGAGTTTGGATCGTTTAGAAATTGGTTCCATTAATAATTTTCATAGTGGCAACCAGAGCGAATTTGAAAATAGCTGCATGGATAAGCTTCATCTGACGCCTACCTCCCGAATTCAGAGCGACGACTCAATTGTGCGTCGTTTTCTTGTTCGCTTTTAACTCCTAAGATTCAAATTTTAAGAAATCAAAATTGATTGGCCGAAACTCTGTGGATTTACGTTAAAATGGATACATCGAACTTAATACTACATCTTCAATACTTAGCCCTCTTCTTGTCCCTACGAAGACAAACGCTTAACAATAAACGAATCATTCTCACCGGCTTTACAGCCCCTTTGGGCCTTGGCCTCTGATTTTCAGTTTCATGATCATTTTACAGACGGAAGGATTCCTTGGGCGGGTGATCAGCTCGTTGCAATGTCTCTACATAAACACAAGACAACACAAATACAGAATAAACATATACACATACCAAACATCAATGTCTTGTGTGGAATTCGAACCCACGATCTCGGCTTCCGAGCTTCAGACCGCTCGGCTACAGTGACCGGCAGTGTATAAGAATAATATATAAGAACTCAGTTCGTACCTCACAGGAAACAGATCCGAACCCACGATCCCGGTTTCCAAGCGAGCGAAGACAGTACATGCCTTAGACCGCTCGGCTACCGTGACCGGCAGTGTATAAGAATAATATATAAGAATTCAGTTCGTACCTCACAGGAAACAGATCCGAACCCACGATCCCGGTTTCCAAGCGAGCGAAGACAGTACATGCCTTAGACCGCTCGGCTACCGTGACCGGCAGTGTATAAGAATAATATATAAGAACTCAGTTCGTACCTCGCAGGAAACAGATCCGAACCCACGATCCCGGCTTCCGAGCGAGGGAAAACATTTCATGCCTCAGACCGCTCAGCTACCGTGACCGGTAAGAGCAAACGAAATAGCATAGCCAACAAAGAGAAATGCTTCAAATATAAAAGTTTAGTACAACTTAAATGAGCATTGAATGGCGTTAAATGTTGCTACATGGCGGCTGGGGTCTATCCTTTTCGCGATTATCAGTCTTATATATACCGGTAGTTCCTTTTAGAAGAAGGGTGTCTGGGGAATCGAACCCAGTTTAATGGCTCTTTAGACTGGTACACAACTATGTTTGCTTCTTTCATTTGTCTCGAATCAAATTTCACACTTATTTCTAATCTCATACGTGCGTGCTATATGCCCTCTTAATGACAGGAATCTCAGATGGGCCTATGAGGCCTGAGAGTTGTGAATTCGGGTGGGATATCTGTTGCACGTCTGTGCGCAGCTTTTTACTTTTCTTCTTCAATTGATGAACTTAGAAATGAGACTCACGTAAAACATGATCCATGTTAGACTGGTACAGGCAAAGGTGAAACCATTCCGAAAACTTACAGTGTAAATATGCAATGCCAAATTTCGCTGAAACACGTGAATAATTTCGAGCATGTTAGTAATGCCATCTTTCGGAAATGTCCCCTTCTATTTTCGGCCTGGACGTCGCCTGTCCTTGAAGTATCTCAACTCTTTCCCTCAGTTCTTTCGATGAATAATGGTAGAAGCAGAAACAGGCCACTGCTGGTTTCCTCCAAACTTTTCAGTTTTACCAAAAACGATCTTTCCCTATCACTCGACGCTGAATGCCCGAAGCAGTTGCTAAAGCATTGTTACACTTAAATTACAGAAGAACATTTGACTCTGTGACAGAGGTTATAACAGACATTGCTTGTTAGGGAACTTCATAATGTGTGCCCCTCACCAAATATCAGGTCATGGGGCATGCACTGTCTTCTCTCGCTTTGAAACAAGGATCGTGGGTTCTAATCTCATTCAGGGCATGGATGTTTAGTTTGTGTGTATGCGGTTTTCTGTGTTTGTGTACAGGTAGATGCCTTGCGACGAGCTGATCACCCGCCCAAGGAGTCCTACTGTATGTCTAAGATCTAGAGAAACCGAAGTGAACGGAGAAGTTCATGGAGGTAGGCCTAGGCCCACTGGGGATGTAGTGCCAAGAAAAAAGAAAAAAAAATATCAGGTCATGGAGGATGAGAAATTCGTGAAATGAAAATAATTGGAACATTGAAAAGATAAGAGATCTTAAAGTTCTTGAAAACAGGATATGAGGATGCGGACTGAACTCATTTGGCTCGGATTCTTGACCAGTGGTGAACCACTGTTAGCTTTTCAAGGAGGACACTGCTTCATGGAGTTGATTAGATACTCTTTATCACCCAAAATAAATTTGAACAAAATATGTCGCTGCATTTAAAATCCGGTTAAGGTAACTTCTCTTTTTTCAAACTGTAAGTAAACATTTGGTGCGAGCCACAAGATGCGTTGTTCGGTGCTGACTGTGGGCTTTTTACGGAAGCTTTTCATTGTGATAGATAATCGACCATGCTTCCTCAATATCTATTGTTGCTTTATTCACACTACATTCCATGACACTGAATGTTGGGTATCAATTTTACATCGTAGAGTATCAAAGGCCCTAATTTCGAGATTATTTTAAAAAGAACGAGAGGCACATAGAATGGGAGAAAGAAGGAAGGAAAGAGTGGGAATCGGAGGACTAGAAAGTCGGAAGGAGAGGAACAAAAGGGAAAAAGAAGATGAAACTGGATAGAGGGAGCAAAGAGAGGAAGATAACAGGAAAAGTTATGAATGGAGAGAGAGAGATCTAGATTTTGGCAAAAAGAAAAGTAAGAAATATAAAGGAGAAATAAGCAGGAGGGAGAAGAACAAATTTTATCATTAAATGAAATTATATAATAATCCTATACGAATATTCCGAGATGCCAAAGCCATATATAAACTTCTCCTAACCGAGGCCTTGGCAGCTGATCGACCAATCATCACTGGAAACAATCTGCCTGAACAAAAAGGCGGCCCAGCTATTGTCACGAGTTTATGCGGGCGTGAAATTTCGGAGGGGGGGCCTTCTTCTCAAGTTATGCCGACATCCAAAGCGATCACGCTTCATTTCACACCAGAACTGTGATGATAACGCTCACTGTTTGACAGTGCTCATGTGACAAATCGTGACGTCGAAACAGTTCTTTCCTTGCACGGATGCTACTAATCGATTAGATCTGGACCTCGCAGTCTTCCGTGCATGACCACAGAGCTATATGGCCAACTCAAGGGACACACATATTGTTAGATTTCTGAGAATATCAAAATTAGATGTTCTTGTTCTTCCTTTTAATTTATTTCCAGTTAGGCTTCTGTGCACAAATTTCACTACCAGTTACCACTCTTCCGAAAATTTCGTGACACGAATTTTCTACAGGACCTTCTGTAATCATTACTTTACAGAATTGCTGTGTAAACCTTTTTGCTATTGTACGATTCTTCTACTGAGTTCGTAAAATAAACGCATAATCATGAAGTCGTTTCTGTCTGAATGCTTCTTTTCGATAGAACTCTTTGACGGATTTCGATTAAAGTTTGCATTCAAATGTCTTTTAAAGTAAAGTAAAGCTATCCCTGTAACAGGCCGTGAAGGCCCATAGGGTTGTGAGACGTCGAGGCTCCCACACTATGTAGACAATCGGCTCAAAGATGGCGGTAAGGTCAGCCTTACGCGCCGGCCGCGCTTTACTCCCCAGGAAAATTATTTAATTAATTCAGATATCTTTCACATTTGTTAATATCATCCCGTATAACCTACGTAATTCATGAAACTGAAATAGAACTAACAGTTTTCTTGAAAACGTCTCACCATACACAGAAACATGTTACTTGCATGGCACAAAACATAGAGGCATATCACATTACAATCTAAAATTTGTTTGAAACATCACAGAATTTGCATCTATTTAAAGAAACACACTTAAAGATTATGTACCTTTTTACAATAGACATAATTCTCTATCATATTTATCTCTTACTTGTATTTCTGCATTAGAATGAAGGACAAGATATAAAAGAAAGATGAAAATATATAATAGACTTGATGTCTTCATATTAATACCAGCTGACAATTTCTTTTCTTAATGTTCAAATATTCTTAGTGTCTCAAATAATACCACGTATGCATCTGTACTACGTTTTGTTCGTCAGCGTGTCATTAGCTTTTACTGTATATTTCTGCCGCAAGATCTAAGAATGAGGTTGATAAAATGAACGAATAAAATAAATATAAAGAAAGCAGTCTTCTGGCATTTGGCACCGTGTATATGTGGTGTTAACCGACATTTCGGAGGAACGTATCGCCTCCATCTTCAGGGTAAAAAGAAAAATATAAGAAATCCGCAAGCGAAGAGGCGGTGAGAACCGGTACAAGTCTGCTTGTACCGGTTCTCACGGTCTCTTCGCTTGCGGATTTCTTATATTTTCCTTCTACCCTGAAGATGGAGGCGATACGTTCCTCCGAAATGTCGGTTAACACCACATATACACGGTGCAACATCCCAGAAGACTGCTTTCTTCATAGTTACCGCCGTGAAAGCCTCAAATCTTACAAAATAAATACGTGTTTAACAATCAAATTCAAAGACCTTAAAAATACGTGTTTATTTATATCTTCAGTGAATAAAGATCAAAATTGTACATGAGTGCAAATTCACAGAGAACGTATTTTAAATACATGTGTACACCTATGAAGTAAAAGGCACAGTAATAACGGTGAGAGAATTAGTCACCTGCAGGTGACAGGTTATATTGTCTGTTTAGCAAATGGAACTGGGGCAAACAGAGCCCATTTCGTCATGATCTGCTGACGATATATTCAAGCCTCTTAGCATTGTGACGTTTGCGACTTTTATAAACACTTAATCTGTAAAGTTCACACAAAGTGAAGAAACCCCTGTTTCATGATACACAAGAACAGAACTGACACGTAAACAGGTCAGACGTGACTCCACGGATCATACAATGAAATGTGTATCTTTACCTGCAACACGAATATTTTATGGACTCACTGCAGCAAGCAAAGTGGGCGTCTGGATTGGAGTTCTGATGAGAGGAGTCCCATCAAAGTATATGCTTGTTCGTGATTTTGTCTGCTGCCGCCCCTGTGACGTCACGCATATGGTCTCTTCTCTTTCTATATAGCTATCCCGTATAAAACAGAAACACCAAAATGGAAGAACATTCATTCATTCATTCATCAGTAATCTGTCAAGACGACAGGTCCACAGTCTCTTCCAAAACAGTTCCTCCACTTGATGCGATCTAGAGCTTTCTCCTTCAAATGAAACATCTCGCATACATGGTATCTCTGGTTTTGGAAAGAGACTATCCAGGAAAATTGATAATGTGGTAGTTTTTCCATTTGCTTTCCACATCGCAGTACAATAGGCGTTCAAACCACTCTGGTCACGCCTGTTGCTATACGAACTTGAACCATCTCGAGCATTATTTACTCTGTGCTTCAAGTCGCTGCTGATGACGCTGCTTCCGGCATCAGTTTTTGGTGTCTCTCTTCGTCTGATGCCTACCCTTTGACCTGTCCAGCAAGGGAGGCCCTGCCAGTAGCTACGCTACCGCTGGTATAGCTCTCAGGGTCCTTGGCATACTCAAACCCCCTCACCACGATTAGGTGGAGCCACCAACGAGGGGGGAAGAACATAAGGAGCACTTTAATTTTGTTACAGTAGCAATAGTAAACAAATAAGTACCAAGATTTGCTGCAACTTGCTTTATGTACAGATAAACATCTCGTAATATCATTTGTAGAGGCAACCGCTTACATTTTCCTAACGTCGGAGCTTGTTTTCTCTTTATTATTTTTATAGTCTAGATATTTATACCATTAACTAAAAAGTCTTTTGATCCTAGTTTGTTTCTGTTATATCCTACTATTTTATGATGAAAACACAGAATGACATACTGCTTTAAAACTCCTGGAGAACGGAAACTTAACTATACACAGGAATCTCTTTATTGGTCGACGTGGAAAGCTGGAGTGAGCAGTCGAAGAGGTCTGCTTCCGGCTGTCATCGATAAAAGCGCGTTCCTCTTCCCCTGTATGAGAGATCACAATACCAGTCACTTTCAAGCACTTCACATATTCGTCACGTCAAAATGGCGGTAAGATCAACCGAGACCTCCACAGATTTCACCTCGCTGATCCTTCTCTCAAGTCAGGACAGTCTGAACATAGGCAGGACATGCAGAAGGTCCACAAACACACGAGGGAGTTTGAGGAACGAGAACAGTATTTCAACTGGAAACCCAGAGGAGAACACGAGACGGTATAGCCCAGTCAGTATATCGATTAGCTCCGAGCTGGACTGCCCGGAGTTCAGTTCCCGGCAGGGACTAAAGACTTCTCTCAACCGGCCGCTGCATAGCTCAAGCGATTAGTCGCTGGCTTCCCACCGCGGCGGCCTGGGTTCGATCCCGGGTCTGGTCGTGTAGGATTTGTGGTGGACAAAGTGGCACTGGGGCAGGTTTTCTCAGAGTACTTCGGTTTCCCCTGCCAATCTTCATTCCACCAATCACCCTCACCTATCATCTGGGGCTGGTACAATAGGCCTGAAGTGGCCGCAGTACAAGGGACTTAGTCCCACCCCACTAGCATCAAAAGAAAAAAGATTTCTCTCTTCTCTGCAGCGGACAGATCGATTCTGGGGTCTGTCATCAAATGGATCCCGGGGGCTGTTTGCCGAGGGGTAAAGCGGCAGGTGTTTGAAATTTGCCACTCCCATTCAGTGCCAATGTCAAGAATTTCGGAGCTACACTTCCATTGTTGGTGGCATAGTGCTTAATTATTTAAGCACAGAAACGTTACCTTTACCTTGACCTTCACATTTACCTTTACCTTGACCTTCACATTTACCTTTGCCTTTGCCTTTACCTTTACGCTTACCTTTACCTTTACGCAGACGGGAAGAGCAGCTTGGGAGGCTAAGGGTAAATGGAAGAACTGATTTAACAGTTCAGAATACAGTCAAGGACAGATCTTTGTGAACAAGGTACTGGGCATTCAAGTACATTAGCTGTGAGAAATTTATAGACTAGCTTAACGGCTATCGGCTCCTCATTGGAGATAGTTAGTGATAATGATGCATAATCACATTATAGTTTGAGAGCGAATAGTTAACGATTACGAAGATGCGTACAGTTATGTTAAATTCAACAGTTTTGAATGAGATCAACCTAGAATACCTGGCCACAAAGACGGAGGTTTCCTGAATAGTGGGAAGTCAGTATTCCTGTCATAATGACAAAATCTATGCCAGACACAGAGCACGGTTCAATTCTTCAGCGTCCGCCCACCTGACACACCGACAGCTTGTCTTTGTCTGTTTTCCCTAGCTTCTCCAGTTACCTGTGACTTTCGTAGGCTTATATTATGAATCTTTACATTTTTTAATAGTGAAACGAGAAACCAGTGTTCTGTGTTGAAATCACGAAATGACTCACCCCGCGCTTTTATATAGGCATGATGGCTTCCATTAGAGTTGGTACCATTCATGAATATGTCAAGTTGCCCGTTGCTACCTCTGATAACCACTCAGATAGCATCATCATAAATTCTGTCCACTCTTGTGACCCATTACATGTGCGATGGGCCTACCCGCTTTGTTTTACTGCCTTTATTATAACATTCACACTGGCTGGCTTGGTCTTGTCTCAATGTCACATCATTCAAACGAAAAATTACCACCATGCTGCCCTCTCAGAAACAATAGATTTGTGTATTTTAAAGGGTCCTGACTGAGGTGTTTCATAACACTCAGGACAGGACCCAAGCGAGTAGATATCTCCCATCCCTCACCTGAGGTTGGAAACAAATCAGTTTCCGAAACGTTGTATTTTGTGTTTTTAGAATACCAGACGACGGACGAAGTAAAAAAAAACAGTAAACCTGAATACATTTGTTATACTTACATATTGCCTGAAGGCAGCCTATCTGGTTCTAAAACATGTTACGAATGAAACAATGAAAACATTTGTTTGCATGACGGTAACCACCCCTTTTATATTAGAAACAGTAGGGCTTGACCCACTAAATTCTGCCCTCAATAAAAGGCAGTATTTTATACTGACACTTCATGTCAGTATTGCAGTTTGTGTATTGACTGATACCGCAGGTTAATGTCGCATATCAGGGTGTAGTGGGTAACACACGTGCTTCATATTCGGTGTACTTTCTGGATTTGAGTGTGGGCCCAGATCGACAACTTTCATAGGTTTCTCTCTCGAAACAAATGCTGCGATATGAAGTTCACATTTTTGGCATATTTGGCGACTACCGGACGTCTGCTAATTCCAGTGATACAGCGGCGAAGAATCTAGATATAAAATTCGAAACCTTTTTAAATTTTTTAGATTAATATACCGTATTTACGCATGTATAGGCCTCGTGCGTGTATAGGCCGCAGCACAATTTTCAGACAGAAATTATAGAAAAAATAATTTTCTTGGAATATTATTTCAGGAGTAGAAATTATTCCGAAATTTAAATATAAATATAATTTTTTAAATGAAGTGTGATTTCGAATATTTCGAATATAAGCCGCACCCCAGTTTTCCGCTTGAATTTTTGGCAAAAAATGTGCGGCCCATACATGCGTAAATACGGTAATCTGTCCGCAGAATTAATTTTGAGGGGTGTAGAAATTTTGAAATACATGGGAAATTTGTATAGACCTGTAAGAATTCTGAATTCTCAGAATCGAATAGCTGGCCAAGGGACTGCATCAGCTCAGTGCCACTAAGGGCCCCCATACATACACAATTTGGCCTCCAGTTCGGCCTGCACAGTTGAAGACTGAAAGGCAAAACTGACGTGTGTGGTGCGGCCGGCCAATCGTTTGGACTGTTGGCCTGTGGGAAACTCGTCAGTCCGTCTGTTCTGCCTGCAGGACCGTAGCACGTGACTTGTGTGACTCAATATTATAGGCTGGAAGACCGTGATTGTGGCATGAAGCCTGCCGCTTTATCTGCGCGTGTATGGGGAGGAAAGGGAGGGGGTAAACTGTCACAGTTTTGCCTGTAAGGTCGATCGGAAGGCCAAACTGTGTGTTTATGGGCGGCCTTACGTCCACAGCCTTTTCAGTCCACCATGCCATGCCGTCTCCATGAGACATAGTTTATTAATCTGTAAATGAAGCAAGTAACAACCACGATAAGACTGCCGACCGAACGTCGTGGTGTAGTGATTAACCTTCTTCTTCCCCTAGACCTCCATAGCCGGTTTCGAATATCATTGCTGACCGACTCGTCTTCTTGCTGTCCCGCAACTTTCATTCTTCCCGAGCGCTGCATTATATTGCCCTCTTTAAGCAATCAGTTATTCTCCATCCTTTACATGTGGGCTCTCCATTTCAGTATCTTCTGCTACGTTAGCTATGCCACGTCTCCCTCTAATTGTTTCATTACGCATATGACTTCGTAGCGTGTCCAGCAACTGGACTGGGGAATCTCTTCTGCTGTTCCTCCCTCCGGTCTCTTCTTGTCCTGCTCTTCAAGAGCCCACATTTCATGCCTAAGCAGCAGGGCAGCTCTTGGTGTTATGGAGTCTTATTTCAACTTCCTTGGACGTAATTCTACCAAACTTTCTTGTAATTTATTGTATTAATATTATTTATCTTATTCTGAAGTCCATATTCCCGTAAGCGTAGTTTGTGTTTCTTAAATACTGAAACATCTTAACCTCTCCAGTTATCTAAATTATCCTATACTTATTCTTTGTCAGTTATTTTCTTTTGGGTAATTTAATTTCCAACCCATATAATTAGCAAATTATGATGATATAATGCGAGGCTCTTGCAGCTTCTCTTCAGAGTCACTAGAGGTAACTTTTCTAGTTGCAAATACAGTTGGATTACGATGGCACATTGAGCTCAAACCTTCATTCCTTTTGTGTCTCTGATTTTCCAGTTTCATATGTTTATCTCAATATATATGTGTTCAATAAAAGTCGAGACCAGCTTCATTTTTCTGTAATCCTTTTGAAGCTTAGATATTATTTGAGATTTCTAGACTATTTAGCGTTACTGCCACATCTCTGTCCTTATATAAAACCTTCATAGCTGTAATTAATTCACTATTCATATAATATTTTGAAATTGTCCGAAAGAGTGGAAGGTGGAAATTCTTGTTTATAATATATGAACGCAAAGTATATAAGCAAGTGATATTCTTTGCGCTTGTTAATGGTTAATTATAAGTTATAAACCGGATCTGTTTAACTTCGCCCCCCCCCCGAACTGTCCTGTTAAATATACGTGTTTGTCACTGTATTAGAAGCGTGCTTTCAATATATTTGCATACAGATTTGCATAGAAATGCTAGCTATGTAACTGTCATATTATTCTTTTGATCTTTTTTTTTTTGTGTACGCTTATTATCAGGCCTATATCCGTTTTTATTCATTCGGCAGGATATCCTCTTTCCAAATAATATTTAGTACATTTAATGTCTCCTTCTTGTATGAAGTGTCACGATATTTTATTAATTCGTTATGGATGCCATCTATACTTTGATTCTTTCTAGTCTTCACACTTGACAGCTTTAGATCCAGTTCATTTTCAGTAATTACCGTGCTTAGTTGGATCATACCACGTACATCATTGCATTTCTAGCCGCTTATCATATAAAACTTAGGCTTACATTAATGACTCATAATATAAAGGTTATGATAATATCCTTCCTATTCTGTAGAAACGATTAACCTTATCTTAAGATCATTTGACTTCATTAAGCCAAATTCTCTGCGTTTCTCTCAATTTTCCGATGATACTTCGGAGTTTCCCTAACTAGTCTTTCCATTAATTCAGTTCTTATTCATATTGAAGGGCCACGCCATAGCTCAAGCGGTTAGTCGCTGGCTTCCCACCGCGGCGGCCCGGGTTCGATCCCGGGGTCTGGTCAAGTGGGATTTGTGGTGGACAAAGTGGCACTGGGGCAGGTTTTCTCCGAGTACTTCGGTTTCCTCTGCCAATCTTCATCCCACCAATGGCTCCACAATCACCCTCACTTATCATCTGGAGCTGGTACAATAGGCCAGAAGTGGCCGCAGTGCAAGGGACTTAGTCCCACCCCCACTAGCAATAAAAAAACTTTATTCATATTGTAGGTATTTATCAATATTTTTGGCTTGCAGATTCTTCGCACATACTTGCTTTTGCGTAATTAATTACTTCTTTCAGATTTTAGATCCAGAAACGAAATCTTTTTTTAGTTTATTTTTGTTTGTTCCTAAGCCTTTCAGGACAGCTTTGATTGTGGTTTTCTTATATTTCCTGACTCTTCTTCCATTTAATTTTTCCTGAATACGGATCCGTGTACCTTCTCATAGTAAACCGGTTTTCGGGTACATTCCTAAGACTGTCGTCTCCCCAGATGTGTTCTTATATTGAACCGTCTTCCGGTCCTTGATTAAATTCCCTCTCCTCTTCATGTTGTACGAAATTTATGCTTGTAAATACCAAAATATTCTTATGGTCAGAGTGTATTTTACTCTTCCTGAAGACATATATATGACAGATACCTTTGAATTCTAGTTTAATATTACATAGTCCACGTGCCTATTTTATCTAGTACTTCTTGCTCTCCAAGTATACATAAATATGTAAGATTTGAGGCTTTCACGGCGGTGACTATGAAGAAAGCAGTCTGCTTTTACCGGTTCTCACGGTCTCTTCGCTTGGAGATTTCTTATATTTTTTCTTCTACCCTGAAGATGGAGGTGATACGTTCCTCCGAAACGTCGGTTAACACCACATATACACGGTGCCAAATCACAGAAGACTGCTTTCTTTATACATAAATATCTTTACGTTGAAAACATAGTTTAGTTCTTGGGATATTATTAAATTTTCAAACATATTCTATGCATATTTCATTCTTATGACAAGTAGGTACGCCATAAATTCCCATGCATGCTATAATCGTATTATTGCCAATTCGGACATTAGATTTCCCATAGGCATTATATATTCCGGTTTATTTACTGCATTAATTTCAGTCAACATTCGCAATTCCTTTAACAATATTGACGATACTAGCAAATTTTCACACGGAAAGTTAGCCACTGTCATGTGACTTTAATCTTTCTTGACCCGATATTTGGATCTGAGATCGTGTACATAATTTTGTCTGGTTCTGAAAACCAGTTTTATCTACGTAGTATGGCTCCCGTTGAGGAAGCCTTTTATCACGAGGTGCTCCTGAATATATCCTACGACTGCCACAATATTTAGCCTCCTACTTGTCAGTTTTTCTTTCTGTTTCCACTGTTGCACTAAATTCTCTGCTGTTTCACGTGTAAGTTCCTGAATTCTTAAAATGAGACTGCTCACATTTCAGATGTTGACCTTGCACTTTTTCTTGACCCTTTGCGTACAAGAATAATCCAACCGACTGTATCTGCAAGAATTCTCAGATTATAATTTTTCACGGTGATGGAGCTACCCCAAACCTGAGGAACTCGGAACTCTGATGTGAGGATATCGTCTCCCAAGTTGCTTTCACTTGGGCTGTTGAGCCTTCTCTGCTCGTCGAGGATTCGCCTTCGCTTTGCACTTCTCAACGTTTCCCCGGCTACTTCATGGGGTGCACGAGTTAGCATAGTTGGTTGAGGCACTGTGCTACAAGCCGAACGGTCGCGGGTTCGATTCCCGATTAGGTAATTTGATTTTTTTATTTTCAATTGACTTAATCCTTCCAGTAGCATTATGGCCCTGGGATCGACTCAGCGTCTAACAGAAATGAGTACCAGGAATATCTTGGGGGTAAAGGGCAGTCAGCGCGTATGGCTGACAATCTCACCGCCGTCGGTGAGCCGATAGTCTAGAAAATATTGGAGCCTCAATATCTCACAACGCTATGGGCCTTCAAGCCTCGTTACAGGGATAGCTTTACGTTTTTACCATTACTAATACTGACACCCCTCACCACGAGGGGGTACAAATCCTCAAGTGGTTAACGGAGAGTTCTTGCGCTTTGGAGTGCTATGATATTAATTCCGTTGAACTCCCTGATTCATCATAGCCACTTCTTCTAATCGTCTGTCTTTACATGGGCCTACACATTACATTTGAAACGGGATCTTTTAAAAAAGAGCCTGCTTACCTTTTGATACGAACATAAACTCAATCATCATCATGATCATCATTGACAAAACATATTTTTGAGCCGTACTTTTCATTATAAGATTCTGCCAGATTTCATCCTATTTTAACTTCTTTGGATCTCCCAAAAATAATCCTTTTACGGATCAAGGTAGTCAACCTTGCGTCCAACCCCCCCCCCTCCCCAACCTGGAGGACCAGATTTCCGTATTTATGTCCGCCAGTGACAGGATGACCCAGTTATACCCATAGACACCCGGTTCCGTTTTCGTCGCCTACTTCTCACAGGGCTACAGTGGAGGTATTCTAACCCTCCTCCACACGGAAATAAACTGAACCTCTTAACGCAAATTTAAGTGATGACACAGCATTGTCAGTTTCTGCTAATGCAGTGGTTATTAACATAGATAATTAGTGTACTTCATGTTATGCAGATACGTGTATAAACTTTTTTTTATTTTTTTAGCATCACTGGATATTTCCCTTGCAAGCTAACCACCTACAACACATTTACTTAATACTCTAAAATAATGTAGATTGTAAATAAGCATAATAAGCATAATAAAAAAATGTTATTACCATCCTCCCTTCTACTCGTCCATCAAGAATTCTTCCTTGCATACAGGCTCTGTTAGAAAGCAGAGATTCTTTCATTCCTCCTGCATTTAAAAGTAAGGGTAGCTGCTGCTGGAGTTCGGGGCAGCGAGCAAACTGAGTGACCATCAACCCTTCCACCATGTTGTGTTTCCCCCATTGCTAGCTGTTAGCATCATAATCTCATTAGAACTTCGCCGACCATGTTATACAGCGTGCAATGTAAATATGCTGGGAGGGTCGCGCGACTGTCCTAATCTGCGTGACAATGTATGCGTGACAGCAAAGCCCTGCGCATGCGTTGTTTCCGGAGGTGAGGGTTGCTCAAACGTTGTGGATAATCCGGCACCAGCTCAACCCCCGCCACCACATTAAGTATGAACTGTATATGTGTACCTAGCGGCTGTACACAACATCAAAGTAATCCGCCATGTGTTGTGGGGGGGGGAGACTAGATTAGTACGAAACATTGGCCCTGCTGGCAAATTATTACAAATGCGTCATGTCAGTGGGTTGTACCTGTCACCTCACAAACATAAAGTTCTTGACGCCACTCTCCAAGTCTCTTGACGTTTTTATAGCACTTTACCTACTGTAGAGGCCCTACATGCCGGTCACGGTAGCCGAGCGGTCCAAGGCATGCACTGTCTTCGCTCGCCCGGAAGCCGAGATCGTGGGTTCGGATCTGTTTCCTGTGAGGTACGAACTGAATTCTTATATATTATTCTTATACACTGCCGGTCACGGTAGCCGAGCGGTCTAAGGCATGTACTGTCTTCGCTCGCTCGGAAGCCGGGATCGTGGGTTCGGATCTGTTTCCTGTGAGGTACGAACTCAGTTCTTATATATTATTCTTATACACTGCCGGTCACAGTAGCGGAGCGGTCTAAGGCATGTACTGTCTTCGCTCGCTCGGAAGCCGGGATCGTGTGTTCGAATCCAACTCAGGGCATGAATGTTTGTGTGCGTTTTTCTGTGTTTGTGTACAGGTAGAGGCTTGCGACGAGCTGATCACCCGCCCAAGGAGTTCTACCGAATGTGTAAGATCTAGTAAAAAAAGCTAAGTGAACGGAGAAGTTCATGGAAGTAGGCCTAGGTCCACTGGGGCTGTAGTGCCAACGAAAAAAAAAGGCCCTATATAAAGACAGGTTCATGGCGTCGTCGAAGTGCAGCGCACTGTAGATTTCGACAGTAGATGAAGGCGAGAGATCAAAATGGCCTTTCGGTAGCTTTCGGTATTCATTGGGCCGATATGAACATTTCGGTGGAAACAGAACTTCCTGTCCGAGCCCGGAATGAAACCCGGTCTTCCGGTCTTCAATCTCTATTGGCTTGTCTAGCCAGCCTCTGAAATATTCGATACCTCAAATGCTCAACTTACACGTTCACACGGTACTTCCTTTTGTGTCTTTCTGGGGATCATTCAAATGCAAGTCGACTTTATAGCCATTAAAAGCCGCGCCATAGCTCAAGCGGTTAGTCGCTGGCTTCCACAGCGGCGGCCCGGGTTCGATCCCGGGTCTGGTCAGGTGGAATTTGTGGTGGATAAATTGGCGCTATGGCGGGTTTTCTCTGACTACTTCGGTTTCCCCTGCCAATCTTCATTCCAAAAATTGCTCCACAATCACTCTCACCTATCATCTGGGGCTGGTACAATAGGCCAGATGTGGCCGCAGTACAAGGGACTTAGTCCCACCCCACTAACAATAAAAAAAATAGTCATTGAAACTTTGTTAATAAGTACGTATGGTACAATAACTTGAAAACAGTTTGCTAGCTTCAAAATGGATGTGCGCACCCCGTTCCTTTTAACAAATTATTAAAAGCGTCGAATGTCTGTATGTCTGTTTCAACACCTGCTCCCCCCCCCCC
>NW_019720711.1:2094124-2094485 GCF_002891405.2 Cryptotermes secundus | reverse complement strand
TATAAAATTTAACCGGAATAGCTCAGTCGGTATAGCGACTGGCTACAAGCTGGACGATCGAGGTGTCATAGTTCGAGTCCCGGTATGTCAAGAATTTTCTCTTCTCCATGTCGTCCAGACCGGCTCTGGGGCCCACGCAGCCTCCTATCCAATGGGTACCGGGGACTCTTTCCCCGAGGGTAAAACGGCAAGGGCGTGTAGCTGACCACTCACCTCTAGCTAGTGCCGAGGTCAAGGAAATATGGATCTATACATCCGCTCCCCCATACATCTTCATGACGTAGTAACTAATTAATTAAGTACAGGGACAGCCTTACCTTACCCATACAAGACAGGCCTTGTGATGTTTCCATAGTATATC
>NW_019720711.1:2086698-2093893 GCF_002891405.2 Cryptotermes secundus | reverse complement strand
TGATTTGTGGTGGACAAAGTGGCGCTGGGGCAGGTTTTCTCCGAGTACTTCGGTTTCCCCTGCCAATCTTCATTCCACCAATTGCTCCACAATCACCCTCACCTATCATCTGTGGCTGGTACAATATGCCAGAAGTGGCCACAGTACAAGGAACTTAGTCCCACCCCACTAGCAATAAAAAAAAAGAGATCATTTGTACAAAATACAAAACAATGCGTTGGCCGCGCAACGTGTGCGCTACTCTCTGATACTACGGTCCTGTATAAATGTCCCTTCCATTTTTTACCAATAACTACTGACCACTGACGGTTTACATGTGGAATTTCTTATGGAGATCCAATTAATTATAAATTCTCTGCGAAGATTCTTTCATATGCTCGTACATGTTGTACGGTAAAATGTACTCGACTTCGGGCAGTTGGCTCTGCTCCCGCCTGCCGACGTTTCGGATGCTGGCTACACACTTGTCTGACGTTAGCGTAACATTCTAGTGCTCGGAGCTGTATTAGTGGTACAGTCCGGTCATATTCTAATTATTCGAAGCAAGAATTTATTTCACGTAACATTTACTAATTTATTTCCTACCTTATAGAAAACACGTAGTGACTCTATTACAAAGATCAGTTGATTAACACAGTTCATGAGAAATAATCGCTGTTTATTCTTAGAATTATCGGAACATAAACAGTAGAAAATTTACGTAACCTGTTAATATTGTGATGTGTATACCCATTGCTAGGCAACGGGTCGGTAAACACATTCCCGCAACACGCGCACGCAAGAATAGATAACTGAGTTGTAAACTCGCTCTTTAGCAATAAAAGACGATATTTTCCGTGGGGTCCGCCTCGAGGCCATATAATTGGGATCTCACGTAGCTAGAATTAGAATTGGGTCGAGTTCTGGAGACGGCAGTCGAAGATGGCTGAGAAGAAATTGCCAGAAAGGAAGTAGGTGGTGCCAAGAATACTTCATGTATGATTTGAAGTTATAGTGAGACTGATAAATCCGTTGCCAGGATACGGCTAATGAAGACTGAGAACCCTAGTTCGTATGCAACGGTAAACTGTAAAGTATGTAGAATAGCGATAGCGCTGTATTACTTGTAGTTCCGAAATATGTGAATGTATAAGGTGCAATAAATCCAATCGTTCAATACAAAACCCGTCCCATTAGTCACCCTAACGCGTGATAATATTAAAATTGGTGATTCATATAATAATCATTGCGCTTTAAATAACAGGGCTAACTGATAGTTTTCCAGTAGTAAGGTAACCTGTATAGGATCTAGTGGAAGTTATATTTAGATCTGTATTGCTGTGTTCATAAACTAAGTATGCTGCTGTATGGACACAGACTGAAGGAAAACATTTGACACAAGTCGTTTCCAAAGTTTCATATTCTGTAGTAGCCAACATATGAAAAAAAAAATCTTGAGCATTGCATTGAAATTGCTGTTAAAAGTGAGGAAAATTACGTCACAAGCTGAGCATGACTCTTATATAAAAAACACAGGGACTCATTCATAAGTAAGTATATAAATGGAGCTTGGGCTACGTCAGGTGATGTCTGAATAATAAATGTCAAGCCCACGAAATGTCATAGCGCCATGCTGATTCGACTCATTAAATAAGTGGTTAAAAATTAACAGCCCTCAACGACGAGATATCTGCTTGGATATTTCACAATTTTATATAGACCTAGGCGTGTTAAAATTAAAAATTTAATATCTCTCTGTGTGACATATGCTGAACACTTCGCACACCCTTTTCTTTCTCTATCTCAGAGGATTTCGCCCAGAACAAGTTGGTTTACAGTCTAATTTTATAATTTTTACTAAGTTTTCCATAGATATGTTGAACAATCTTGACTGACCTTTGACCTAATGCATATTTTTGCTTATAAATTTATTCAACTAAAACTTACCTTCTAAGTTCATGTAATCCTTGGAGTACGAACCCCTCTTGAAATGCTGATTCTTCTTCAGCTGGTCAAGAAATTGCCCACATTTTATGCCGAACGCTCATCACCGTATTCACAAAAGCCCACCACTAACCCCCATTCTGGGCGAAATGAACCCAGTCCGCACACTCATATCCAATTTCTTTATGGACAATATTAAAGGATTTCCTTTCATAACTTGTACTCTTCTCCAAGTATAATTAGAACGATCAAGTCAAGGAGGATGAGGTGGGCAGGGCGTATAGCACGAATTGGGAAAAAAGAATGCATATAGGATATTGGTGGGAAAGCCAGAAGGAAAGAAGCCACTGGGAAGACCTAGGCTCTTTTGAATACAGTAATGAACCTACGGGTTCCATAAAATGCTGGGAATTTCTTGAATAGCTGCAGATTTGGCTTCTCCTCAAGAAGGGCTCAGCTGCAGTAAGTAAGTAAATGTTAATAATTTCCTCTCATTTGGGCCTAGGTCTCTCCAGTAATCCCTGCGTTCCTCAAGCAAAACGTTATTTGAAATCCTATTCTGATAGGCGTATGCACTCTACGATGCACTCTAGAACTGTAACTTCAGTTTGTTCCGGATAATCCCTGAATATTTGGTGCCAATGATTCTTCAACCCTTGCAGGACAGAAGACAGTTGCATGACACCCAGAGTCGCGAGAGAATAATATACGGTCGTGAGTTTCACGGGACTCGAAACGAAGAATGACTTTGCTGGCGAGGACCAGCAGTAATTTACCCGACCAACCTATCTTTGCATTTAAGTCAGCGTTAATTATGATGTAGTAAATTGTTTTATTGTTAAAAATTCGTGAATTGTGTCATAGAATGTAGAACTAACAGCCATATAAATGGCCAGCAATTCTAAATGATAGATCTCAGGACTAAGCGACTGTAGTTCTATCTCATACACCATCTCTAGGCAGTCTGGGAAATGATATTCAAGCTACATCATTATTCACCATGAATCCCAGTCTACCAGTTTGTTCATAAAAATGAATGAAACAATAATTCTCGAAGCGTGAGATGAGGAAATGTTGTGTAAATACATGAGACGTACACAAGCCTAGAAATGGTTAATTTATAACGCAGGTTAATTGTATTCAAATTGGACCTAGCAAAATTACGGACGCTTGTTTCGTGGTTTTATCTCACCATCTTCCTTGTGTTAGCAATTATTGTAGTTGTATGGAAATTATGTACTCTTTCGGCTGCAACTTATATAGAGTTCCTTTTTCTTTCTTTCTTTCTTTCTTTCTTTCTCCGGGATTATGTTATTGCTTTCGTTCTTGTTTGTTTCCTATGTTTTCTTCGTTCGTTCTATAATTTTATTTCTTTCTTGATTATTTCCTTCTTTGGTTTCTTTTCGTGTTTCTCTTCCTTTTTCCTCATTTTTTCCTTCTTTATCACTTCCCCTCCTTCGTGTTTGTCCTTTTCCTTTATTCCTTGTATTTTCTCTTCCCCGTTCTTTCTTCTTCTTCTCTTCTTTGTTTCTAACTTTGTTACTTGTTTCCTTTTTTCTGTCATCCTTACTTGCTTATATTATCATTTTATGTCTTTCTCTTTTCCTTATACTTTATCAGTTTTTCTTTCGTTATCCTTCCTTCATTTGTTTATTCTGTCTTCATACATCCTTCATGTTTACTTCCATCTCTCCATTCTGTTCTTCCTCATTCTTGATTGCTTATCTTCTTCTTTTCTTTCCTTCGTTCTTCTTTGTCTCCCTTTCTCACACCCCTTCTTTCAGTTTCGGGTTACTCAACCCCGAGATACGCCTCCAGCAGTCAGTATTGTGTGCCGCTGATGGCCCAGATCTGACTTCTTAGAACGTCTGGGGCGGCCCAGTTCACATGCGACTGTACAGTCCTGCTCGCCATTGCGTCTGCCGTTTCATGTGCCTTAATTTTACGATAAAATGTTAAATTATTGGCATGTGTACCCTTATGATTAGCAACGTGTCTGCCCTGGCGCCTGAGTTGTGGAAGACATCACGTGTGAAAACAACTTCTTAATGAGAAAATGTTGGTACTTAGGCTGGGGCCACACGAGCGCAAGAAGTACGTCCATTGTAACGAACGTACTTTATAAAGGACGTTGCTGAGGACACCACACAGTTGCAGAATGCGGTGCGTAGTTTTTTGTCTGCAATGGATCCAGAAGAAAGCGTAGCATTCGCCTCTCTTGTTTATTTCTACAACGGACGTCACGATGTTCGTTACAACGGATGCATTCTGTGCGCTCGTGTGGCCCCAGCCTTAATGTGGATGAATCCGTATTCACAGTGTTGTTTCTTCGTTTATTTAACGGTGTTTTCCGGTTGGCTCGAATAACAGCAAAATTATAGAACATTTCACTAAACACAGGTTTAGAAGAATATTCTCAGAAACGTGTATGGCAAGACCCATCTGTGTAGCGGGTATGTATAAGCAAGTATGGAGCCCTACTTGATAAGCACTGGCATCAAATACTGCCACTGTAGATGAAGACTATATAACTGTACCCACACGTATCTGAAACGGCTCGGGACATGTGGCAGAAAGACGCGCTAGCGTACCTATGTAGCAGGGTTCTAGAGACGCCGATAATCACTGAGGCAATAGGAAATTCTCTTTGTCTTACGTTACAGTGCATTCATGTGCCGAAAACGGGGCAGTGTGCAACATTTAGTAACATACAGAAGTTTATGGCGAGGTTTTTTCAAAATATAGCATGGATTGAGAAGACTGAAATGTGAACAGTAAAACGAAAGTGGCCTTCTTCAGGGTAATTTCCTAAGAAAGCCACGAACCCGTCCTTCCTTCTCAAATTCAATTCAACTTGAAACCCTGGATCATGTACGAAACACGATTTCTAATTACTATAACAGATTTTTTTTTCCTTAGCACTACAGTCCCAGTGGGCCTAGGCCTACCTCCATGAACTTCTCCGTTCACTTCGGTTTTTCTAGATCTTACATTCTGTAGGACTCCTTGGGCGAGTGATCAGCTCGTCGCAAGGCCTCTACCTGTACACAAACACAGAAAAACGCACACAAATATCCATGCCCTGAGTGGGATCCGAACCCACGATCCCGGCTTCCGAGCGAGCGAAGACAGTACATGCCTTAGACCGCTCGGCTACCGTGACCGGCAGTGTATAAGAATAATATATAAGAATTCAGTTCGTACCTCACAGGAAACACATCCGAACCCACGATCCCGGCTTCCGAGCGAGCGAAGACAGTTCATGCCTTGACCGCTCGGCTACCGTGACCGGTATAACAGAATATTAGGTTCGTTTTTTTTTTTTTTGTATTTTATTTAACGATGCTGTCAATTTCTGAGATTATATAGCGCCGAATGTTAAGATGATTGATGAACAATGAATTGGAAGGGATATGAAAAGAAGTGATATTGGTCTTATTGGTGTACTCTCTCGGAATATTCCAGGAGAGGCTGATGAAAACCATGAAAATCTCTGTTAAAATAGCCGATGATCCGCCTGAGATTCCATCCGATCAGTCGTTACACAAATCAGTACGTCAACCTGGTCCGGGCGTTTCGGCTGTACGAGTGATACAAGACGAAAGCAAATTGAAACAAAATAGAGGTCTGGGTATTCCAAACGGGTAATACAGCTTCGACAGAAGTGATTCAGCTGGTAACAGTATTTACCCAATACAGACAATAATAAGCCAGTCCGATGGTTGCAATTAAATGTCACCGTGGCTAATGAAGAGAGGTCGGTCTCTTTGAAATACGATTTCTAGTGTCATCGGCACGTCGCTATAAACGCAATATCGCACGTGGGAACCCTCACGCGCCGGAAGCTTCCGCCTGGTGTGAGTGGGGGCAGGCTTACTGCAAACATGGCGTCTGCATGGAACAGGGGGTCATGGCGAAAACACAAGAAATGTGGCTACTTCTGTGTAGCTCAAGTAAATATCATAACAGCGCGTAATCGCGATATTTTGTTGTTGTTATTTTCAGCGCAACAAATCCTTTCGAAATTTCGATCGAGACCATAATGTACTGATAATTATTCTCACTTGTGGCGCATGTGCTTGTGCAGAAACGAGAAGTTGAAGATGTAACTCATGATGCTTATTAAAAAAAGAACAACGTTTGGATGGGGGCACGCGGTAGCGTAGTTGGTTGAAGATCTCTGCTGCAAGCCGGAACGTTGCGGGTTCGAGTCCCGTTGAGGTCATTTGATTTTCAATTGACCTAATCCTTGCAGCCGCACTATGGCCGTGGGGTCGACTCAGCCTCTAACAGAAATGAGTACCAGGAATCTTCCCGGGAAGAAAGGGCGGCCGGCGCGTAGGGCTGACAACCTTACCGCCATCTGTGAGCTAGTTGTCTAGAGAAAATGCGGGTACCTCAACGTCTCACTACCCTATGAGCCTCCACAGACTGTTATAGGGACAACTTTACCTTTTTACCTTCTACACCGTTTGGATTGGTGGGGCGAGAACGTACGTAGTTGAGGTGTCCATTGATCTTTTCGGTAAATGTTAAGGCTCATTGTTACTCAGTGAAACGCTCTGACATCAGAAGCCTTACCATTCACAACGGTTCTGCTTATTTAATTTACTTGTTCATTATTTAATAGACCGCCTATTGGTCTACTAGTCAGAGTTCGTGGCTAAAGATTCAGAGGTGCCGGATTCGATTCCCGGCGCTACCACATTTTCTGAGAAGTAGTGGGTCTCGAAAGGGGTCCACCCAGCCTCATGAGGATAACTGAGGAGCTATTTCAAGGAAACCCGAAATTAACGGCCGCGGGGATTCGTTGCATTCACTACACGACACCCTCTATCCGCTGAAGTTGGCACTAACTTCGCCGTCAAACGGCGGTCGCTCAGTCGGTATAGTTCGCTTGCGGACTAAAGCCACGGTGTTCATGATTTAATAGTTTTGCCAGTAGCTCAAACAATATATTATCGAATGACAAGTTGATGAATAATGAATTACAAGGATATGGAAGGAAATAGTCATGGGTCAACCTTCATTTGACTGGAGAGACGCAGGAACACCACGAAAATATCTCAGGCAAAATAACTGATCTCCCGGACGAGAATGGACTTCTAGAAATGTGTACGCGTTCATAAACACAGGATCTATATAAAAGTACTTAAGTATTAATGCCCATATCAATGCATTTGAATGCAAATAATAATACAAGTACGACAGACAGCACCAGAGACCCATGTAGCTGCTACTCTATTGCGGTGATAACTTAATCGACTTTTCG
>NW_019720711.1:2034446-2086683 GCF_002891405.2 Cryptotermes secundus | reverse complement strand
GGAGTCCAACTGGGTCCACTCGGCACTGCGGCCACTGATTGGCTTATTGTAGCCTACCCCGGGTGATTATAATGATGGAAAATGTTTTTGGTGGAATGAAGATTGACAGGGGAAACCGAAGTATTCGGAGAAAACCTACCCCAGCGCCACTTTGTCCACCATAAATCCCACTTGACTACACCTGTGTTGAACCCGGGCCGTCGCAGTGGGAAGCCAGCGACTAACCGCTTGATCTATGGCGCGACCTTAACCGACATTAGTCGGCTCTAAATAGTCACAATCAAGCAGTAAAGCCACGGTTTAAGTCTCGGCCGGTTGACCTGCCACTGAGATTGGTGAATATTGGTGCAACAGTTCTCCATTTCTTCTAGTCCTCTGGAGGCTGTCAGCGTCTCAAATAATTCGAAATGAAGCAACGGCCGAATTTCATACGTATCTGTAATAAAGAAACCTTTTCCATTGATTAGTCTTATTAGTACGAAATAAATTAATTTCCAGTTGAAGGATTCCATCTTCTGAAATAAGTCAACGGATGTTTCGGACGAACATATCGCCTCCATCTTCAGTGTCGAAGTATAAGCTAATCAAGAAAGCAGAGTGAAAGCAGACGGCGGGCAGCTTCGACGCTGAAGATGGAGGTGATGTGTTCCTCCGAAACGTCGGTTGCCTTTCAACGGACTACACAGTGTTATATGCTTGAAGACAACTCTTCATAACTGTCTCTGTGAGAACCTTAGATCCTATATACTTTCCACTTGTTTCGACATTGTTTCCTTCTTCAGGGAATAAAGCCACAGCAAAGCAGAGGATGGAACAGTCTTCCAGACGCTGATAATTGATTAAATTTTGACAAAGTTGTTCGTACAAGAGGACTTAAGTGCATTCAGTCTTAGCGCAAACTCCAAATCGCATGTCTTCACTAACTTTACGGTCCGGTTATCCAGACATTCAGTTAAGCAGAGGTATGTTTCCAAATTTGAAATCTGTTGCTCGGGAAAGGAAGGGGCCCCAAGGTCTCCGTTATGGCGCACTTTAGCAGACACCTTCCTCCTTACAGGCTCTGTCCTTCCTGCGTGCAAGATCTGTAAACGTAGTCGCGTTGGCTTTGAAGACGCCGAGATAAATTTGCCGTGAGTGAGCGCAAGTGGATATCCCCCCCCCCAACTCTTCTTCTAGAGAATCCAAACTAAAAATACCAGGAACATTTATACAAGAGGGAATGGACCTGTAGTTTTATTACCTATCCCGGGTGTTGAACCCCGGTCTGAGGACAGTAAGAATGACCACATCCCACAGCATCATACGTGTCGAAGCATGGCGTGTTCTTTACACTGCTGTGTTCGAGAACATGAGACTGAGGGGATAATATTTGAGTCTAAGGGAAATGAATTTTTTTTCCTGTGGCGCTACAGCCCCAATTTGGGCCTAGGCCTACCTCCATGAAACTCTCCGTTTCACTTCGGTTTACTAGATCTTAAACATTCGGTAGGACTCCTTGGGCGAGTGATCAGCTCGTCGCAAGGCCTCTACTTGTAGACAAACACAGAAAAACGCACACAAACATCCATGCCCTGAGTGGGATTCGAACCTACGATCCCGGCTTCCGAGTGAGCGAAGACAGTGCACGCCTTAGACCGCTCGGCTACCATGACCAAAGGAAATATTTAGAGCATGAGAAACACTAAACAAATATTATTATGGCTATCAAACATATTGAGATTGGCAGGATATGTAGAATGTTTGGGGAGGTGAGAAATGCATACGAATTATCAACCGAAGCATCCGAAAGGATAGACCACTTTAAGATGAACTAGACATACATAAAACTGGTTGCATGTACTGAAGTAGGTTGTGAGTGTGTGGGCTGAATTCGTCTGGCTCAAGCTAGGGTACGGGTGGGATCTTCTGAAGACGACAATGACCCATCTGGTTCCATAAAATTCGGGGAAGTTTTTGAAGAGTCGAGGCAATATGAGCTTTTTAAGACGGACTGTGGTCTCTGGAGTTAGTTTCTTCCGAGACTGATAAGTTAACGTTCTAATTAGGTCGATCCAACTGTATTAAGGGTTCACAGATGGTGCTAAAATAAACTAAGCAATTTCGCGTTCCTTATTTTTTTTCCCCTTTGGCACTACAGCCCCAGTGGGCCTAGGCCTACCTCCATGAACTTCTCCGTTCACTTCGGTTTTTCTAGATCTTACACATTCGGTAGGACTCCTTGGGCGGGTGATCAGCTCGTCGCAAGGCCTCTACCTGTACACACACACAAACTAAACATCCATGCCCTGAGTGGGTTTCGAACCCACGATCTCGGCTTCCAAGCGAGCGAAGACAGTGCATGCCTTAGACCGCTCGGCTACCGTGACCGGCTTGCATTCCTTATAGTTCTTGATATAAAATGGGATGGCATGATATGGATTTGATTGATGTGGCTCAGGATAGGGACTAGTGGAGGGCTTTTTTGAACACAATAATGAACCTTCGGGTTCCATAAAATGTTGGGGAATTCTTGAGTAGCTGCAGATTTGACTTCTCCTCAAGTAGGGCTCAGCTCCATGAGTAAGTAAGTCCACAGGTTGTAATCAATTCGTATGAAGAGGAAAGAGTTGTTAAATGGTACAAAAGCATAGATGACGTTTGCTAGTCATTCAGTTACATAAACTCAGATCATTCAAATAAAATGCTGCTGTTCACTGACCAAGCTGGTAGTGTGCAGCAAGTAAAGCAGGACAGATGCAGACAAATACACAGGCCTGTGAAAACAGAGAAATTGACCTTTCAGTCTTGTCATTGTGCCGAATTACTTATCGCTGTGCTGAAAACCAAGCTTGACATATGGCGACACAACAACCGTTTATGAAAACGTAGAATTCAGGTTTCGAAACCATCATATTAAATAACATAGTTCCATGAATTATGCAGTATAATTAAACAAACTGGTTTACGTATATTTTACTTGTTATAAAATATAGTATCTCTTATACCTACTGAAATTACAGGAACGTTACAAAGAATACGTTTGCGAACACCTGTACTTGAAGTAGAGTAATTAGATTCTCAGCTTTAATTACAGTGCATATTATATTTATGAAGAAACACATGTGTTATTATTAAAACTAGAATGAAAGGTTTCGGACTGGTGAAATTCATGGCAAATGACTCTGTTTTTGACTTCGTCCGTTGTCCCCTCAAGACGACCCATGACGACGTGGCTTGATCGCAGGTGGAGGACAAAACAACAGTCTGGAACTTCCAATTACAAAGAAAACGTTTTACAGATTGTTCCATTATTCCACGAGTGGTCAGAACTTGAGTCACGTGTAGGCTTCATACTGAGCCACTTGGGTGCCTACTGCCAGGTCTTTGTATATAGGCTATTTACTAAAACTTTATCTCTAGTAGGCTTGGACGAGGGAGGGTGCTACTGTTCGAGGGTTTGCTTAGAAAATTCAAGGAAACCACAAAGAATAACCGGCCACGAGCCGAAAGTCGAATTTGAATCTTCCCGAACTCGAAGCAGGCCTATTAGTCAACCACAGCTTTCATTATGATTGTCGTGTAAATGTAAAACTATCCCTGTAACAGACCGTGAAGGCCCATAGGGTTGTGGGGTGTTGAGGCTCCCACATTTTCTCTAGACAATCGGCTCATAGATGGCGGTAAGGTTGTCAGCCTTACGCGCCGGCCACCCTTTACCCCCCAGGAAGAATCCTGGTACTCATTTCTCTTACAGGCTGAGTCGACTCCATGTTGGAAGGATTAGGTCAAATGAAAAAAAGAATCCACCTAATCGGGACTCGAACACGCGAACTTCCATCCTTTAGCGTAGTGACTCAACTAGCTACGCTACCGCTTTCCCCCGTTGTTATGTAAAGTTGAATTAACTGCCAAAATTTTCCATCGTCACAATTGTCTTTCCGTCTAAAGTGCTTACGGTATTGGAACCCTCTGACACTAGGATCTTCGGTTCGAATTCTCTTTGGGTCATGAGTGTTCGTCGGCATCTTCTTCCGTTATACTGACCTGTACAAAAATAAACCTTTCAATAGGCCGATCCCTCACAAGGGGTTATAACAAATGTCTAAATGTGCTCATTATTTTAATACCGAATCGGATCAAGTCAGTGAAAGTGAAAATGGAGAAGAGTTTAAGTATTTCCAAAAATGAAATGTTTGGGCCCTATTTATCTGTTCTAAACTGTTCGAAGTACGTCAGCTTTTGGGGTGTATTATTATTATTATTATTATTATTATTATTATTATTATTATTATTAATATTACTTACTTATTTACTCATGGAGCTGAGCCCTTCTGGAGGAGCCGCCAATTCTGCAGCTATTCAAGAATTTCCCAGCAATTTATGGAACCCGAAGGTTCATTACCGTGTTCACAGGAGCCCTCCACTGGTCCCTATTCTGAGCCAGGTCTATCCAATCCAATTATTATTATTATTTGTTCTTAGTGGGGTGGGACTAAGTCCCTTGTACTGCGGCCACTTCTGGCCTATTGCACCAGCCCCAGATGTTAGGTGAGGGTGATTGTGGAGCAATTGATGGAATGAAGATTGGCAGGGGAAACCGAAGTGAAAGATCGAGAAGAGTTTAAGTATTTCCAAAAATGAAATGTTTGGGCCCTATTTATCTGTTCTACACTATTCGAAATACGTCAGCTTCTAGGGTGTATTATTATTATTATTGTTTTTAGTGGGGTGGGACTGAGTCCACTTGGTACTGCGACCACTACTGGCCTATTGTACGTGCCCCGGGGGATTATGATGATGGAGAATTTTGTGAAATGAAGATTGACAGGGGAAGCCGAAGTACTCGGAGGAAACCCGCCCCAGTGCCACTTTGTCCACCTCAAATCCCACATGACAAGACCCGGTCTCGAAACAGGGCCGCCGCTTTGGGAAGCCAGTGACTAACCGCTTGAGCTATGGCGCGGCCTTTGGGTGTTGTCACTCTGCTTCACAAACAGTTCCGTGCGCTAGTACGAGTATATGAGGCCTCTAAATGTTTCTGAGAAAGACCGCGGAATTATTTCTAGGAAGCGAAGTTGACATACGCATATAATGTATTCTGAACATTATGTAATGTTGCTCCTTTGTGTTTACATTCCCTTACAGAATTATAAACATCCTCAGTTTTGTTTCTTATTATTTCATCTAAAATATTGGCAGGAGCCTGAGCGGACTTTAATTCTTCAAAGCTGCATAAAATTTGGAATAAAAATACGCCCCTTTCTTTAATTTATGACAACTCAAAGAATTAAGTGAGTTGAACGACAAGTGACTTTATAAAATCGATTAAGCCTACTTACCATTGCTGTAAGTAAGTCACATTAACACGTAATTATTAGGTATTAACGATGATCTTTTTATGTACTTAGGTGTGAATTACATATGAAGTGCGTTCAATCACATTGTATATCAGAGAGTTTTTCTAACTGGACTTAGAGAATCATGTCATGAGGATCCCCAGACCCGGTCATTTTATAACAACTTCATTCCACATACAAATTCTCTCTCTCCTCTCGCTCCCACTTTGGAGCGTAAGGCTGATTTCTCAGTCTCATGGTCATTTTACAGACGGTAGGACTCCTTAGACGGGTGATCAGCTCGTCGCAAGGCTTCTACCTAAACACAGGACAACACAAACACAGAATAAACGCATACATACACCAAACATTCATGCATTGCGTGGGATTCGGACCCACGATCCCCACTTCCGAGCGAGCGAAGACAGTGCATGACTTAGACCGCTCGGCTACCGTGACTGGCCTACTTATGAATAGCTCTAAGTAATTATGTGGCTATTGCCTGACAACTTTTGTGACCTAATCCAGCGTTATCCCCGTGTTGAGGCGGGTTGGAATACCTCCACCGTAGTCCTGCGAGTCCTGAAAGGCGACGGAAAAGGGTCTCGGTACTTTGGGATATACAATTGGGCCACCCTGTCACGGGGGGACATGATACAGGGACGTGGTCCTACAGGTTTGGAGGGTGGACGCAAGGCTGACGACATTTTTCTGTAAAAGAAAAATATTGTTGCGAAATCCAAAGAGGTGAAACCCGGATATCTCGCAGAATCTTCTGAGGAAGGCTGAAACTCCGGAAGAGATGTTTTGCCAATATGGCGATGGATCCAGCGTGAGGGCTCTTCGGGGAGGAGAATCAAATGCAGCTAGAATTCAGGTTTACTGTTCTAATTCCAGTTTACTTTCACTGCGATAAATACTGCCAACGCATGGCGAAAATTCCTCTGCGCTTCACGTACGATAACACTATTACATGATCTGGCGAATAGGAATATTAGATTGTGGCATTCAACCGCTCCGTCTCGGCCGCAGATATTACGTAGCGCTGGATCAAACGGAAGAAGGCGAGTAGCTGAGGGTTTGTTAAGTGGTGCTTGTTACGTATTGTAAGTTATTGTCCCGGAATTTGAGTGGAAGGACTGAGGAAGCGCAAGATAATTCCCCAAAAAAAGAGGATTTGTAGCTCCACCGGGAATCCAGCAGTGTGCGTATCAGGAAAGCAAATCCAGACAATTACAGGTACATCATTTGCGTCGTCTGTGTGGATGAAAAGTACGTAAAAACAAAATTGTGCCCAAAAGAGATGATAGTAGTAGACTCAATTAAAATGAACTCACTTGTATCAAAATTTAGGCCTATTTTATGTTTATATTACGGCAGTTTAATTTATTTGCTTTTTACCTATCATGAGATCTGTTTAAAATTCTGAGTCACGACATATTGACAGGTGATACAGAAGAAACTTGTTTTTAGCCTACAGTAACATTCATTAGTACTGCAAAGCCGTTTCACTTTGACAATAAAGTTATATATACATATAAACATATAAAAACACACAGTTATCGCCGAAGCAATTTCTTCATTTGTTAAAGTGAGTCTAGTAGAAAATAAGTCTGAAATAGACTTCTGGTTCAGATTTATGATATTTTCTTCTAGCTCGTAAAGGCTTCTGTTAATGCTGACAGTAATAACTTATGACTGACTACTCACTTGTTTGCTGGAAGTGTGGTGCAGCGCTGTACGTGCAATGAACTGCGTTCTTAATTAAGTAGATCGCCATGAAGATGTATGGGGAAGTGGAGGTATAGCTTCTTAACTTAGATCAGCTTCAAGCCACGGCCGCTTTAACCATGTATATCACTCGTTGCATCGGAAGATGGTAGGAAGCGACGAAAAGAGTAAAATCCCTGCCAGGAATCGAACCAATGGCTAGTTACTAGGCTCTAAAAAGTGGTCGCGCCATAGCTCAAGCGGTTAGTCGCTGGCTTTCCACCGCGGCGGCCCGGAAATCCGGGTCTGGTCAAGTGGGATTTATGGTGGACAAAGTGGCGCTGGGGCAGGTTTTCTTCGAGTACTTCGGTTTCCTCTGCCAATCTTCATTCCACCAGTCACCCTCACCTATCATCTGGGGCTGGTATAATTGGCCAGAAGTGGCCGCAATACAAGGGACTAGCAATAAAAAAAATAGCACTAGGCTCCAGCGACTGCACTATATGTCTTGTAGTTTACTGTGCTGTGAAATTTCAAAATTTGCCTGAGGAGAAAATCGTGTTCTCAACTGTACCGCTTCTGTCTCTGGTACAAATGCATGAGTTTGGTGTAAAGTAGTTGCGTTGCCAATTATTTTGACTTCAGTAAAAACTGAATGTTAAATAATGCAGATGAAATACATTTGAAGCTGGTGTATGGCCCGTGTAATGTCAGATTTCTGTACTGATGTGTATAGAATGTAATTTGCATGCGATTGAAACATTGTAAAAGTGCTTATAGACATCCTGTACGTTATATTTGTGATAGATCTATACACACGAACAGATAACAACACAGCAGAATGACCCATGCATAAATGACAGCAGTCAAACTCTTTAATATATGCTGCAGAATGACTAATAAAACAACTTCTCGTGTATAAATAATTGTACATCCGAGCTGCGATTTCCCGACCACAATATTTATATTGTATCCGACCTGCTACAAAAGCCTCAGTTTTTAGGTTTTATGAAACTCTATTCACTTTACCATTAGCTTCGTTCATGTTACTGTCAATTTTAGTCCGTACTGAATGCCAAAACAGCCTATCGTTCAAAATATATTAACCTGACACACAAAATATGTTTAGCAGCGTGATTTTAGTATGTAACTTCATTGCTTAGTGGGTTTATAATCCTAGGATGAATAGTAGGTTACTTGACGACGCTGTATCAACTGCGAGTTTTTAGCATAGAATGGTAGAATGAATCATGATGCTTGGAATTTTTGAAAGAATTGAGTAGGAAGTGGTTGCTACTTATTACAAAGTACGGTACTATCTTGTCATGGTCTGATGAAAGGTAGAGAAAAGCGCAACCATTGTAATCTGCGACCTGGACAATATTCGAACCTGGCTCTTCTATAAAATTTGTCCCTGTGCTTAATTATTTACGCACTACGTCATGAAGGCGTATGGGGAAGTGGATATATAAACCCACGTTTTCTTTACCTCGGCACTAATTGGAGGTGAGTGGTCAGCTTCACGCTTCTGCCGCTTTAACCCCCAGGTAAAGAGCCCCCAGTACCCATTGAATAGGAGGTTGGGTGGACCCCAGAGCCAATCTGGACGACGTGGAGAAGAGAAAATTCTTGACCCTACCGGGACTCGAACTTCGAACCCTCTGTCTTTCAGCCCGCAGCCTTTCACTGTACCGGCTGTTCTATAAAGCGAGCCAGAAATGTTACCAGCTGCGCCATCTTGGTTGGCGGACTTGTGGTGAGTTTAGCTGCACTGACTAGAAGAGATTGGCAAAGCCTCGAACCACAGAACTAATTCAGGACTGGAAAGTGCTTATCGAAGTGCAGTTTAAAGTAGTTTAGCAGCGGAGGAAAGTCAGTAGTATCACGAGAAAGAATTAACACACAAAAAAAAAGAATAGTTCGATCACAGTGGCCGTGCCGTCTAAGTCATCACATGTATTCGTCCGCTCAAGCACTGGGATCGTGTGTTCGAATCCCTCATGGATGTCTATCTACGTTCGTTCTGTGTTTATGTTGCCCTGTGTAGGTAGCGGCCTTGCGTCAGGCTGGTCTCCCGTCCAAGGAGTCCTACGGAATGTCTGCAAGAAACACATTTTCAGAATTAACCTTGAATGGGCTCAGGCCAGAGAGCCCTATCCTTCAAGGTAAAAGAAGAAAAAGAAGAGGAGTGATGTTCTTAACTGAGCGAGGCTTCGGGGAGACGCAAGCTTAGTCATATGGTGCTAGTGGGTTTCTGAAGACGGTAACCTACCTCAACACAAACATACGAACTGTACCGACCGAGTGACCGACGCTTGTCGGTGAAGTTAATGCCAACTTTAGTGGATAGAGGGTGTCGCGTGGTCAGCGCAACGGATCTCCACTGCCGTTAATTTCGGTTTTCTAGACCGGAGCCGCTATTTCCTTGAAATAGCTCCTCAGTTATCCTCACGAGGCTGGGTGGGCTCCGTTCCAGACCCATTACTTCTCAGAAAGTGTGGTAGCGCCGGGAATCGAACCTGGGACCTCTGGATCTGTAGCCAGAAACTCTGACCACTAGACCACAGAGGCGGTCTGGTAACCTTACCACATCCTGATCATATTACACTGAATTAATTCTGGGTGTTTCTAATGTGCAGAACATTTGATCTGTTCATGAGTCTAGTTTTCCTTTTAGCTTGTTAATATTTGTATTATTCGGTGTATCGGTGGTACAGATGGACCGTGATGCCCTAGACAGTTTCGTTTTGGGCGACTCTATAAAGTTTTGCAAGGGTTGTTTCGCCGTACAGGGTCTCACGATAGTCCCGCATTATGTCCCTTGTCTGATGGACTGATAAACAGATGGATGCATTATTTAACATTTGCATAGTATTATGCAGCCGTCGCTTCTTCCTCTCTGTCCATTCATCCAACAGTAACAAGAGAGCAAGGAGAGGGAGTGAGAATACAATACACGGGTCGCGCCAATAGTGCCTGACGGCGCGACCCCGCTGAGGCTAGGCCACGAAGACAGAGCGCTACTGGGAGCAGAGGTACAGAGTCGCAACACACGTTATACGTGGTAGATGCTCGGCAGTGTGGGACCTGAGGTCCTGACGGGGCTGATTATCAACATTACTGTCTTCTGGGGTGTGACGTCATATAGATTGGTATAAAGGGTGATGGTGGAGGTAGCAGATTCCTCAGAAAGTTGAGTGCGGTAAATAATAATAATAATAATAATACAATTCAAATCAATTCATGTTCACATACGTGAAACGTAACAGCAGATATGGCAGTTACAAAGTTAGCACACGCGTACATGGAAATACACAAAAATAATTTAAAACACGACAATCTGTATAATGGCAATAAATTAATAATAATTCCAAGAAAAATTCAAGTTAGTTTTAACAGGCGAGAAAAATAAAATAAATATATTTCCAGTTGTTATGCCATTTTGTGGCGAGAAAAACAATACACACGTAGAAGTTAATAATAATAACAATAACTCAATTAATTTTTATTATTTGTGTGTTAACACAACATCCAATATAATAATAATAATAATTCAAATCAGTTTGAATTCGTGTTTTTCTCCGTACAAACATAACAGCACAGAGGCCAATTACAGAGTTAGCACCTGTACATAGAAATACACAACAATAATTAAAGAACAAAATACGACAGTCTATATAAGGGAAATAAATGAATAATAAATTAAAAAATAAAGTTAGTATTGACAGGCGAAGAAAATAAAATAAGCAAATTTCCAATGGTTATGCCATTGTGTGGCGAGAAAAACAATATACGTACGTACATACACGTAACATTAAGAGTATTAACAAATATTATTAACAATTTTTTTGGTTAAATGTGATTAACAGAAACTGTTCCGATTACAAATATGCCGAGATTTCTACCCACCGCGTTGGCAACATAGGCACACTGACAGTAATAATAATAATAATAATAATAATAATAATAATAGACGGAATATCGCTGTTGAATATGTAGAAGTTCTGCACTTTTCGAAAGTTCTGTTTTAAAATTTCGACACGAAAACAACTGTCCCGACTAAATTAAATTTGTTGTAGTTTTCGTCAGGTTGCCCAAGGAAGCGGCTTCGGCGACTTCCTTTCGTGTCTTTTCCAGTTTCCTATTCTCTAATCGTCTTATAATTTGACGCCATATAAACTGAGCTGTTGACTAAATAATAGTAATAATAAGCCAGACAATATCTCATTTAAATAAAACATTTATTTCTCCTTGTTGCAATCCCCGGAACATAATCCTATTTAAAAAATTGCTTCAGTCAAATGACAAAATTTGTTGTTCATATATAAGTGAAGTAATTTACCATGACTAGCTTCGCGAAACAGTCGCTCAGTTGTTCAAAATAGCTCTCGCCTTACGTGAAAGTCTGAGTCTCATTTCCATGTTCACAGCATCGCGCCACTGGACACAATATGGCGCAATTTGAATTCACTCCAAACTCTCGCTTCCTACTGCTTCAAAATGTATTTTCATATTATCTCCCTATCCAAATCTGAGCCTCCCAAATGGCGTATTTCCTTCAGATTTTCCAACACAGTTTATGCCACATGCGTGCTGCATGTCTCACCCATTCGCATTGATTTGGTCGCCTTGATAATAGCTATTCTGTTAAATTCCTCATTACTCCTCACAACTTTGTCTATTGCATCCCCACTATTTATTACGCTGCAGAACAAGTTTCACGCCCCTGTATGTAACCCCTAGTACTTGTAGAGTATAATAGTCACGATAGACTGAAAGTGGTAATTCGAACAGGGGAATAAGAGGTGATCCAACACTCCAGCATAGAAACACGACGGAAGATCCAGTAGAAGATGAAAATATAACCTTATGATACATTTGAAGGATAGGATGCTAGCGCGAAAACTTCCGTTAGAAAGGCACAGTTTGGCCGTGCCATATTTCAGGCGGTTAGTCGCCGGCTTCCCAACGCGGCGGCCTGGGTTCGAGCCCGGGTCAGGTAATGTGCGACGTGTGGTGAACAGAGTGGCACTGGGACAGGTTTCATCCGAGTATTTCGGTTCTCCTTGTCAATCTTAATTCCACCAATTGCTCCACAATATCCATCTGGGGCTGCTACAATAGGCCAGTAGTGGCCGACGTACCAACTGGACTCAGTCTCACCCCACCCCAAGAAACTTACTTACTCATGGAGCTGAGCACTTCTTGAGGAACCGCCAGTTATGCAGCTACTCAAGAATTTCCCAGCATTTTATAGAACCCGAAGGTTCATTACCGTTTTCACAAGAGCACTCCACTAGTCCCTATCCTCAGCCAGACCAATCCAATCCATACGATCCCATTCTATCTCTCTAAGATCCATTTTAATATTGTCCACGCACCTACGCCTTGGTCTTCCCATTGGTCTCTTTCCTTCTGTCTTTCCTACCAATATCCTATATGAATTCCTCTTCTCCCCCATTCGTACTACATGCCCTGCCCACCTCATCTTCCTTGACTTGGTCATTCTAATTATACTTGGAGAAGAGCACAAGTTATGAAGCTCCTCATTATGCAGTTTTCTCCAACCTCCTGTTACTTCATCCCTCTTCGGTCCAAATATTCTCAACACCCTGTTCTCAACTCGGACCTGGACGGATCGTCTGGATAAACGACCTAGGCTAAAGAAAATTAACATGATATTCTGCACCCCAAGAAACTAAAATTTATAAAAAAAAAAAATCTAAGGCACAATTTTAAGATCGTGAGATGGTAAGCAGACTACAATGGCTAACAATCGTGTCCAGTGACGGGCTGTGGTATAAGCCCTTTGGAATTTCGGGTCCTGTTACCAGAAATGTAACTGTAAACTGTGTTAAATTAAACAGCGATAAATAATTTCGAGAATAAGGCGTTCAAGGTCATGTGCTTGTTGTATTTTGAGAATCCCATATATACGCATTAATCTGGAAGTCGTGATCAGCGCCTGACGTAGTGTCTAATGGGCGCATTTTTTAATCTGCATGCACAGGTAGGAGATAGCTGGACTGATAATCACATAAAACATAATCTTTCATATTTTTTTATAGTGATCATAAATCAGGGGCTCTGCAAAACGTTTCTGGTTTCCTTCCTCTTATTGTACGTAGTTCCAACACAAAAGGAAAATCTCTGCCCAGGACAATAGATATCCAGTGAACTGTGCTTCATGTTATTAATGATATCTCCATTGGCTTGCGTGGATAAAGGAAAGACGTTTACATAACAACCGGATTAGTACAGTCGCATCTCCCTACATATTGTGTCATTGTGTGTGATGAAACTGATACCCGTGCAGCTTTTGTTGCGACCCCTGCAACACTGCTGAGAAGAGGCTAATCTCCTATCCAGGGTTACCGGAATTGTCAATTAACTGATGCTCAATCATGCATCTGATTTACTTTGTTCGCATTTCCCAAAATGTGCGTTGTAAAATGTCGCATGGTCCAAGCTTTAAAATTGGATGATTTGGTGCAAAAGGGATGTATACTGCATGGAGTAATGTCCTTCTTGAGAAAGTAATAGTTTCTCAGTTTGTCAGAAAATTCCTCTTCTTTTATGGAACCCAAAGGTGCATTGCCGGTCACAGTAGCCGGGCAGTCTAAGGCATGCACTGTCTTCGCTCGCTCGGACGCTGGGGTCGTGTGTTCGAATCCCGCACAAAGCATGGATATTAGGTGTGTGTATGTGTTTTATTCTGTGTTTCTGTTGTCCTGTGTTTACGAAGAGGCCTCGCGACGAGCTCATCACTCGTCCAAGGAGCCCTACTGCCTATAAAAATGATCATGAAACTGAGAAATCGGCCCAGTGCTCAAATGGGAGCGAGTTCTGAACGAGATCATCCTATTTCCGTTTGAATATCTTTCCTCCATCTACGCCTGAGCCTCTCGAGTGGCTTCTTCACTTCATATTATCGAACTAATATTTTGTATGCATTTATCATCTCTCATTCGTGCTACTCGTCCAACCAACTCATCCTCCTTGGTGTGATCATCTTAAATGTGAATGTTTTCATTATACAGACACTTCGATCCGGAGTCTTGTTACTATCTCTTAAGTACAAATGAAAGGGACCCAGGACTAACGCAGAAATTTATGAGGAACAAGTTAAATTTAAAAACTTAATTCTCAACTTGTTTTCTAGACCGGAGCCGCTACTTTTCCATTCAAGTAGCTCTTCAGTTATCCTCACGAGGCTGAGTAGACCTCGTTCCAGACCCACTACTCCTCAGAAAATATGATCCAATAAGTTCAATCATCAAATCTAGAACCCAGAGTTATTAGCCACGCCTTATACTCGTACCTGGCAGTGTTTTTAATGAAACCGAAATGTTGTAATTAACTACTACCTTCTTCCCTTACGAAGGTATATATACTGCAGGAGAATGGGTTTCTGCATTACAAAATAAAAAAGCAATACGTGTTAGGAAGAACAACTTGTTAATAAACAGCGCTTCCGAATTCCGTGCAGGGCCTGGCATATATCCAATGCTTAACATGGGTAGCATAAGGCCTCAGACGTTACGGTACGGAACATTGCGCGACACAACAACAGCCAGCCGTGCCCACAGCGCAATATACCACATTAGAAAGAGATGTAACCAGTCTGTCTACTAACGGGACAAATTTCCCGCTGGAGGAGGCATGAATACATGATTTCCCGCCCCCTTCTGATCCTCGCAGAATGGAAGGACATCCATACATGCCCCATCCCACTGCATGGAACGAATCCTTTAGGTAAATTGATCCAATCTGAGAGGGACAAAAGGAGACCTCTATATAATGCCGTGCAGGGCTGGCCATAGTTTGCCTGTGTCTGAATTAATTGACAGCTGCCATTTTACTTCTGAGTACGTGGAGTTTCCAAATACTGTTTTATTTTTATTTTCATCGGTTTCGATGTCTACTTATTGCGCAATCATTTCGGCTCTTAACAATAACGGTACTACAATGAACAGAAGCATATATATAATCTTTTCTTTGTATTTCTTAAAATATAGGCATACACCACATTCAAAGTAAAATTGTTGAAAAGTGTTTCACAAGGCAATTTTAGATCTTTTCTTCCTTTGTCGCTACGGCCCAAATTTTCGCCTTTGACTATCTCCATGAAACTCTCCCTTTCACTTCGGTTTACTGGAACTTAGACATTCGGTAGGGCTCCATGGGCGGGTGATCAGCTCGTCGCAAGGCTTCTACCTGTACACAAACACAGAAAAATGCACACACACATACACACAAGCACCAAACATCCATGCACTGAGTGGGATTCGAAACCACGATCCGACTTCCGAGCCAGCCAAGACAGTGCATACCTTAGACCGCTCGGCTACCGTGACCTTCTTTATATCAAATGTAAATTTGGTTCATGAGCCACATACATTCAGTTGCAATTCTTCTCCCCTTCAGTTCAAGCACTTTATTTCGCTTTTAAAAATTCTAGTAATTTAAAGTTTAAATTTAAAATTTAAATTGTTATTATTGCCATCAGAAGTGAACACCCACTTAAAGTCTCTAGCATACTGACGTAAGCGGGAACTGATACCAGAGTTCAGGTTTCCCATTGTTTTAAACTAACCTCAACCGCTTCACCACAGCTAAATTATAAAACTTCACTACTGTGAGCACATTTCGTGAAGATGTGTAGTGGCCCATACTTAGCACCAACTATCAGTGGTTAAAATTGTCATTCTGATTTCTTGATCGGCTAGACAAAACACAGATCGATAGCATATCGTTTTTCAGGATGTCACTTATGTCCTGCTTGTACTTAAATTGCTGGAACACCGAGTTGGGGATCGCCTTGTCGAAACAAAAAAGGCATTTACCCGACAGCAAGTGTCGCTTATCTCGATATTCCGAGGGGAGTGGAGGTATAGCTCCGTCATTCTTGACCTTGACACTAGATGGAAGTATCAGCTTCACACCCCGGCCTCTTTACCCCTTTGGAAACAGCCCACTGTAATTGGATATAACGCTCTGTAGGCTCCAGAGCCGGACTGGACACTGTGGTTAAGAAGAAAATCTTGCCCCTACCGGGAATCAAACCCGGTACTATATCGACTGAGCTATATTATTCAATTTTTATTTAAATATCCCAAAATACTTATTTAAGTAAAAAGATGTGGAAGTATGTGTTTTAGGTCATAGAAAACTCTATATATGAGCAACAGTCACAGTAACTTTCACCTTACATTGATATTCATGGGCTTAAACAGCTGCAGGGATTAATATTTATTCTGTTTTACCTAGAAATCCCTTTTCTCTTAATAACAGTTTGCTTCACAGTACGACCCGCTCATCATACCTCGTACTTTACAGCACAGAACACACACGTAGCTCGTTGCTTTCTGTGTCTTGGGCGCTACCAAGAATACTAATGAAATACATCTGAAATATGCCCACAAATCTGTCACGTGGGCTAAAATTAAACGTGACATACGAAGGTCAAGAGACTACATTTAACCAAAAAGAAACTGTGGCAGCGTTGTAATTGTGTTGATGACTAACTGTATATCTGACCTTATTAATTATCCTCTGAATGAAATATGGGCTCTATGCAGAACTAAAACTTCATAAAACACACACAGCGTTAAGGATTTTGGTGTTTCGGTTTGAACTAACTCCTTAATAAAATTAATGTTACAAGATGGCGAGACTTGATGTCTACCGAATCCCATTTTTCACTACCACGATCACTCCCAGATATAACTCACTCACTAGGCTACAGGGTGTAAGATGGTAGTTCGTTTCTTGGCAGTGACAAAAATAGTTGTCGCCGTGTCCGTACCCACTCTGGGGCCCATACACCTTCCAGTCGAATAGGTTTCGGGACCTCTGAACCTCACAGTTCACTTCAGTCTATTGTCAAGGTTGAGAAAGGGTGGAGCCGTACCTCCACTTTTCCCACATGTTTACATGACGTCATCATTAGATTAACACGTACACATCTCTATCTCTACCAAATGTACCATGACCTCTTCCAATTTTATTCACTGTGGTATTTCTCAACTTATGTAATCGCTGTGCACTACGCCATCTCCCTTACTAACTTCGGTGATTGGCCGTGGCATAGCTCAAGAGGTTAGTCGCTGGCTTCCCACTGCGGCGGCCCGGGTTCGATCCCGAGTCTGGTCAAGTGGGATTTGTGGTGGACAAAGTGGCGCTGGGGTAGGTTTTCTCCGAATACTTCGGTTCCCCTGCCAATCTTCATTCCACCAATTGCTCCACAATCACCCTCACCTATCATCTGGGGCTGGTACAATAGGCCAGAAGTGGCCGCAGTGCAAGGGACTTAGTCCCACCCCATTAGCTATAAAAAAAAAAAAATTGATGATTTTACAGTGAGCAGTGACTCTCTTAGCTTTAAAGTTCTTTCAAAGACCTAACAAATTTCGTTCATATCTTTCAACGTAAGCACGACGACTATGAGCAGATCAGAAGTGGAGAGATTTGAGCAGTTGATGTACACCTCTGTTCTTAATATATTATTTATGAAATAGAAGAAAACGAAAGAAACAAATGCCACATTTCGTCACCACAAATCAAGAAAATACTCTACTAATATAGGTAAAGTAGAGGCTTTGCGACGAGCTGATCACCCGCCCAAGGAGTCCTACCGAATGTGTAAGATCTAGAAAAACCGAAGTGAACGGAGAAGTTCATGGAGGTAGGCCTAGGCCCACTGGGGCTGTAGTGCCAAGGGGGGGTGGGGGGGGGGAATATAGTAAAGTTGCCCCTGTGCTTAATTAATTAAGCTCTACGTCATGGAGACCTACGGGGGAGTGGATGTATAGAGCTCGGCACTAGCTGGAGGTGAGTGGTCAGTTTCACGCCCCGGTCGCTATACACCCGGGAAAAGAACCCCCGGTATACATCGGATAGGAGGCAGGGTAGACCTCAGAGCCGGTCTGGACGACATGGAGAAGTGAAAATTCTTGCCCCCACCTGGACTCAGACTCCGACCTCTTGATCATCCCGCCCGTAGCCAGTCACTATACAGACTGAGCTATCCCGGCTGTCTCTAGTAATGTAGACACTCCATAAAATCCTTCCGAAAACTACTTTCCCTCATTCGCTTCTAAAGTCATTGTCTCTTGCTCTCCTGCCTGGAAATCGTTATAATTTACGTGTTCTTTACATGACCATGTAATGTGGTTTCTCACGCTAAGCGAAAATTATAGACTTATAAAATGCGAGAACAAAATGGTGAGATTGTTTGGACCTAAGAATGAGGAAGTAACAGGAGAAACGGAGAAACTTGCAGTTGCTTTACTTACATTCTGCAACTTCATCATTATTCGTATTACCCCCAGGAGGATCATGGGTCATCCAAAAAGTGCCCCCTCTGAACACTATCCTCCGCCAGTTTCTTAACTCCATTCAGTGTTTTGCGTTCTTTTATAAGTTCCTCCTGGACTGTTCTCTCTAAAGTTCATAGAGTTCCTCTTCTACCCCCTGGAGGATACCAGTCCAGCGGGATCCGTTTACCTCCACTCGTTTCCGTTCCTTATCTTATATCCGGTCAGCTCGAATTTTCGTCTTCTGATTTTCGGTATAATTTATTCCTGCCCTATTTTCCTCCAAAACTTTTGGTGTGAGATGACTTCTGCACAATTAGAATTACTGGTTTGTAGATACTCATTGTTTTTATTCCAGAATTCGGCAAATGTTCCGTTTCTCATAGCTGCATAGAGAACAGCTTTAACGCTGCAGTTGGAAGTACTTAACTTGGTTTGTTTTGACAGGTTCCTCTCCATGCTGGATATTCATTTACAGAGCTACATTTACCTTCGTAATGCAACTTTTAATAACTTCAAAAGCTCCCCTACACTTCCACAAATCGTAAGTTCCCTTGCTCTCTAAATATCAGATTCATCCAACTTCACATTTTACATATTATTTCTATATACTCCCATTTCTCTTATTTTGTTCTGATTCATCTTCGTAGACGCTTTCTGTGTTTCTTCTTACAGACCTGTTTGCTGTGCTAACATAAGTTAGGCCTGCATCATCAGCAAAATCTACATTTTCGTACCTTCATGTACATCTCCATAAGACTAGGTCATGTAACATGCATGGATAAAAAGGTAAAACATAGTAAAGCTATCCCTGTAACAGGCCGTGGAGGCCCATAAGGTTGTGAAACGTCGAGACTCTCACGTTTTCTAGACAATCGACTCACAGATGGCGATAAAGTCAACCTTACTTTCCAGCCTCCCTTTACCCCTATGGAGATTCGTGGTACTCGTTTCTGTTAGAGGCTGTGTCGACCCCAGGGACATATTGCGTCTGGAAGGATTAGGCAAATTGAAAGATTCAGTGACATAAAGAAAATCGAACCCACAACCTTTCGGTTTGTAGCATAGTGCCTCAACCAACTGCGCTACACCGATATACATGGATGAGATAAGAAATACAGAATTTTACCAAGTAAACTTGAAGAAGCCGGTCACGGTAGCCGAGCGGTCTAAGGCATGTACTGTCTTCGTTCGCTTGGAAACCGGGATCGTGGGTTCGAATCCCACTCATGGCATGGATGTTTAGTTTGTATGTNTTGTCTGTGTGTGTGTACAGGTAGAGGCCTTGCGACGAGCTGATCACCCGTCCAAGGAGTCCTACCGTATGTGTAAGATCTAGAAAAACCGAAGTGAACGGAGAAGTTCATGGGGGTAGGTCTAGGCCCACTGGGGCTGTAGTGCAAAGGAAAAAAAAAACTTGAAGAAAGTAGACCACATCGAAGACATAGATGTAAGCGAGAGGATCGATAACAAACATAACATGGTGTGTGTGCGGGGACTGAGTGCAAGTGGCTCAGGGTTGGAGAGGATAGGATAGGATAGGATAGTATAGCGTAGTGCAGGCATGTCAAACTCAACTTTTACAGAGGGCCACCTCAGCCCTATAAANACTCTCAACTAAGGTGCCTAATCGTTCCACCTTTGTGTCACTCTCAACTAAGGTGCATAATCATTGTAGTTTTGTGTCACTCTCAACTAAGGTGCATAATCATTCTAGCTTTGTGCTACGCTCAACTTAGGTGCCTAATCATTCTANTTCTACTAAAATTTTATTACTGATTTTAATATCAGTTAGCTCTAAAAGTTGAGGGGCCGCATGTTTGACACGGCTGGTGTAGTGTGCCGTGGTATGGCTTTAATTTCATCTTTAGTTGAGTGTCTGTGAAGGCAATGATTAATTTTGCGTTAATGGTGAAGATTTGGGTCAAAGTTAGACCTCTTCAGTACTAGACTTGGACTTTAAATACCAGGCCACCGAGGCTAAGTAAAATTTCTGTACGAAGTATATTAGACCTCTAGCCCTACAGTACACTATGTAATTAACATTATGTTCTAAGATAATAAACTCATTACTGTGCATAACGGTTCTGACGGACTTGTGATCAGTGCCATATGGAAACAATGCTGAGTCAGATCCCATGGGATTTTGTATGAAGATTTATGAAATCTTATCAAGTTCACAAATATTGAACAGAACGAAAGGTTCGGAAATATCAGAGGTCATTATTTCATAGTACACACTGACTGCTTTATAATTAAATAATTTATCTGTAGATGAACTGAAAAACAAGCGACATAGCTTCAATACATCGTGGGGGGTGTATGTTCAATCAATAATAAATTGAACGCTCCTACAAATCTCAATATAGCACATTCTGGGCGACTGGCAATGCCAGGTAAAAATACACAATATCTATTTGCATCTACCATCAATAGGACTTCCGGTTAGAAAGGAAACTTTATTTTCATGGCAAAAATGTTAAAGTCATGATTATAAGCATTTTTCCAAAGAAAGAAATTAATACCGCGGTGATTTCAGTGAAGCATGAAATTCGTGATTGGCTCGACTACTTGTTACGTACTGCGCATGACTGCAAGAGCAGAGCTAAGGAGAGAAGTGTGAGGTAAAGTCCCGAACTTTTGTTTAGTACTAACATTAGCACAACTTCAGAAAATAAACCTATACATCTATGGTTTATTAATCGACTCTTTCAGTTACTGAGACTAATAGGATGATTAACAAATGACTGAATCGGAAAGGCTGCGGAATTTATTTGGAAGGACTGGAAAACGAAGAAAATCCTCAGTCAGGATAGTCGTGTTCCTGACCGACATCTGAACCAAGGACCTCCTGAATACCAAACAAGAATACTAACGACTTGACCGGAACGTTCAGTTGAAATTACATACAGTCAAATGATGTGGGACTTTAACGTTGACAGTGAACTGGTGCCTAATCATTCTAGCTTTGCCCACGCTCAACTAAGGTGCCTAATCATTCTAGCTTTGCCCACGCTCAACTAAGGTACCTAATCAGTCTAGCTTTGTGCTAGGCTCAACTAAGGTGCCTAATCATTCTAGTTTTGTGCCACGCTCAACTAAGGTGCCTAATCATTCAAGTTTTGTGTCACTCTCAACTAAGGTGCCTAATCATTCTAGTTTTGCCCACGCTCAATTAAGATGACTAATCAGTCTAGCTTTGTGCCACTCTCAACTAAGGGGCCTAATCATTGTAGTTTTGTGCTACGCTCAACTGAGGTACCTAATCATTCTAGTTTTGTGTCACTCTCAAGTAAAGTGCCTAATCATTCTAGCTTTGTGTCACTCTCAACTAAGGTGCCTAATCGTTCCACCTTTGTGTCACTCTCAACTAAGGTGCATAATCATTGTAGTTTTGTGTCACTCTCAACTAAGGTGCATAATCATTCTAGCTTTATGCTACGCTCAACTTAGGTGCCTAATCATTCTAGTTTTGCTCCATGCCCAACTAAGGTGCCTAATCATTCTAGCTTTGCCCATGCTCAACGAAGGTGACTAATCATTCTAGCTTTGTGCCGCTCTCAACTAAGGTGCCTAATCATTCTAGTTTTGCGCCATGCCCAACTAAGGTGCCTAAGCATTCTAGCTTTGTGTCACTCTCAACTAAGGTGCCTAATCATTCTAATTTTGTGCCATGCCCATACCTAATCATTCTAGCTTTGTGCCACGTTCAACTAAGGTGCCTAATCATTCCACCTTTGTGTCACGCTCAACTAAGGTGCCTAATCATTCTAGTTTTGTGTCACTCTCAACTAAGGTGCATAATCATTCTAGCTTTGTGCTACGTTCAACTTAGGTGCCTAATCATTCTAGTTTTTGCGCCATGCCCAACTAAGGTGCCTAATCATTCTAGCTTTGCCCATGCTCAACGAAGGTGACTAATCATTCTAGCTTTGTGCCGCTCTCAACTAAGGTGCCTAATCATTCTAGTTTTGCGCCATGCCCAACTAAGGTGCCTAAGCATTCTAGCTTTGTGTCACTCAACTAAGGTGCCTAATCATTCTAGTTTTGTGTCACTCTCAACTAAGGTGCATAATCATTCTAGCTTTATGCTACGCTCAACTTAGGTGCCTAATCATTCTAGTTTTGCTCCATGCCCAACTAAGGTGCCTAATCATTCTAGCTTTGCCCATGCTCAACGAAGGTGACTAATCATTCTAGCTTTGTGCCGCTCTCAACTAAGGTGCCTAATCATTCTAGTTTTGCGCCATGCCCAACTAAGGTGCCTAAGCATTCTAGCTTTGTGTCACTCTCAACTAAGGTGCCTAATCATTCTAATTTTGTGCCATGCCCATACCTAATCATTCTAGCTTTGTGCCACGTTCAACTAAGGTGCCTAATCATTCCACCTTTGTGTCACGCTCAACTAAGGTGCCTAATCATTCTAGTTTTGTGTCACTCTCAACTAACACCTCCCCTTAATATGTGCGATGACCTGGCAAGACATTACATCGTCGTACATGGCCCATTCCTCGGCCTTACATTGATAAGATCTTTGGTCCTCACGGTAATGAGTGTTCAGATTATGATCTTCTGCTATGTGATACCGTGTTGTTTGGTAGAGAGGTACCAACGTTTCAGAGGAATACATCTACCAGAAAATGTCGTTCCATACTGTAAGTCCGTAGTCTCAATCAGTCTTAGCAGATCATCGCAACGTCAGGTACACGCTGGGGTAGATCAGTCAAAATGACAGTCAACGGACTGAACGATCGGGATTCGAATACCGGCAACGACAGAAATCTTTCTCCCCATCATAAGGTGCAAGTTAGTTGCAGGATCCCCCTTCTGTACAAAGAGATATCGTGGAGGTAAAACAACCAGGACTTTAAACTGATCCATGACGTACTTCACCGAGTAGGTTGGTTGTGGATCTATGATCTATGCTTGCGTTCCAGTTTGGATCTGTGTAGAGTACCGGGTGTTCTGACGCATGTTTCTGATTTTCTCGAGGCTGTACAGGAGAATGACGATACTTTTATGGCTACAGTCATGTGATTCTCGTCAATAATTTCCCCATCTTGTTCATTTAGATCCTGATGACATTAAGGTAGTGGAAATCGTTGTAAGGAAAGGATATATTCGTTTCATAATTGTCAACTTATAATTTCTGCTAGGCCCTGTACACTACGCAAATAATCAACCAACCAACTCTGTGGTGAAGGATTTTCCTTGAGAAGTTGGTAGTGGCTGAGTCGATGAACTTATTTATTTCACAAGCATACGTGTATAAAGAATACAGACACCTTCGCCTATCATGAGCCAGTTGAATCCATTTGTCTTCATAATATCAATCATTGATGATAGAGGAAGTGACAGTAGAAAAACTTTACAAATGCCCTCCATTTTGACAGGGATGATCACGGTTGAATCCAGTTTAAACTCCCATACTAGATTTCCCTGGAGTCCATTTTAGTACTGTCCTTTAATCTACATCTAGGTTCATCCATTGAAGTTTTTGACCTAACCTTTGCATTAATTTAATTTTTCTTGCAAGGTCATTACAGATCGCGTTCAACTTATCCTCCTTGATAATTGTCACTGTAATCAGATTGATCGAAATGTAACTACAGATGTGTAAAGGGAGTTAGATGTCAGCGTGTGTATTCATGGTGGTGAGGGGCTGTCGCAGAACGCCAGGCTGTCCCCTGAGAACTTCGCGGCCGTGCGTGTGTAAATCTGCAGGCTTCGTGGGGATGCGTTCTGTAACATAAACGTGAAGTGTGAATGCTACGAGCTGAGTACGTATCTCTAAGAGCGCATGGAGTTAAATCTCTTTCTCTATCTCCTGTAATCCGACTTTCCCCAGCACGCGGGACGCACGTGTCTTGCCCGTGTGTCCATTACGACAAGAGGGACTTCATAAAATAAACGGAATTCATTTTTAATTCATATTTCTTTTCCTTCTGTCCAGTGCCATGCAGAAGGATGGTAGATATTGAAGTACATAAACAAAGCTACTTATTCCTTGGTGTATGGTTTTATTTTTCTCAAAGACCTTTTCATGGGAAGCTAAGAAACGCTCAAACGGTGATGACGTTCCCCATTTCTTAACAAGCAAGAGCTGACCCTTTGACCCTATCCTGAGCGAGATAAATTCAGTCCACACCCTATCTATTTTATGACATACCATTTTAATATTGTCTTGCCATCTACACCTATATCTCTCAAATAATATCTTCTCTTCAGCTCTTATGATCAAATTTGATGGGCCATATGCACTGTTTATTTGTATAATGTCTGCTACATGCACTACCAATTTCATACACATTCATGTAGTCACGATTATAACAGGTCTATTTGAAGACAATGAAAATTATGAAGCTCCCCACTGTGTAGTTTTCTCCAGTCTCCTTTTAAGTCCGAATTTTCTCTACGCCCTGTCCTCCGTCACCCCACAGGGTGTTCTTCCCTCGTGGTGAGAGCACCCGCTTCATATCCCTTCTATATAATACAATTAAGTTTCATATTGGCCTACTACTACTTTAATCCGAACACTTTTAGGCAGGATGAATGAGAAGAATTTCTAAATCGAATGGCAACGACATTCACCCATCTTAACTGCTCATTATTCGTGAATATAATTCTCAACTATTACTCCTCTTCCAAAATATTTTCACTTTGCTGCATTTTCGAAGTATTTACCAGTTATCCTTATGATTTTGTTCTGCGTTATGGTGATCAGACATGAACTTGGATTTCTCTGCGGTTATTTCTGTGTAATCCTCCTTCCCAATATCTAATAAATCTTCCGTACTTTTATTTGCGATATTTACGTATTCGTCCAATGAATTAGCGCCATCAATATACTTAGTCAGAAGGTGACATGTCCAATTCAGTATCAGACCATCAGAGCAACTAGTACCGTTTCCATTTAAGATGTGGACTTGTGTCGTGGTCTCTTGTCTCGGGTCCTAATATTTCGGATTCCTTGTTCCAAGACGCATGAAGACATGACTGTACAATGGTCTACAACTGACAGCATAGCGCTCTCTTCATGTCTGCCTATGAAGTCTTTCGTTTAATTCGCTTTAAACAAAGAAAGCTTTATTTTTGTTCATTCTTGGGATTACATATTTTGACATTGAAAAATCGTTAAAGGAGCAAGTGACTTCAAGAAGCTAGACTACACCAGATTTTAATGTAAATATAACATTCAAATTTCCGTATTTTGGTTCACGAAGACGCACTTTCTCTCATTAGTAATACTGGCTTCTCATGACGGAAAATTTACACCTGACCAAGTGCACTCTGCAGTCCCTCGGTCAAACCGTTGAAGGCAGGGGCTCCGCCTGTCGACACGCAATGCCCCCTAGCACTAAGATCAGTTCTGCAGTTACCTGTGAGGAGGAGGGGAAACTGCAGTGCCCCTAATTCATACCTTTACTCAATTCCTGTATATCGACTCACTACTTGTTGGACGGCAGAGGTTCGAGTCCCAGCAAGAATAAGAGGTTTTACTCTACTCCAGAGAGTCCAGACCAGCTCTGGCTCTTACCCAACCTCCTATCCAGTGGGTACCGGTATCGCTTCCAAGGGGTAAAACGGCCGGGATGGCAAGCTGACAGTCAACATCCATCTAGTGCCGAAGTCAATCGGTCGCGCCATAGCTCAAGCGGTTAGTCGCTGGCTTCCCACCGCGGCGGCCTTGGTTCAAACCCGGGTCTGGTCAAGTGGGATTTGTGGTGGACAAAGTGGCGGTGGGGCTGGGTTTCTCGGAGTACTTCGGTAACCCCTGCCAATTTTCATTCCACCAAATTCATCATAATCACAAAGGGCAGGCTACAATAGGCCAATCAGTGGCCGCCGTTCCGAGTGGATCCAGTTGGAATCCACCACCCACTAAGCGAATAAGTCAAGAATGGTGAAGCTATACGTCCACCAGCCCATACATCATCATGGCGTCGTATTTAATTAATTAGCAACAGGGACAAATTTAACTTACTCCCTACCTGTTCTGATAAGTTACTTAATCCGTCCCTCTTATACCTTACGATGTCGAGGTTTGTTTGTTTCTTTGTTTTTTTTTTTAATTCTACAGACGGTACGACTCCTTGGACGAGTGATCAGCCCGTCGCAATGCCTCTAACTAAACACAAGTCAACACAAACACAGAATAAACACATACACATACCAACATCCATGCCTTATGCCTTCGAACCCACGATCCCGGCTTCCGCGCGAGCGAAGACAGTGCATGCCTTAGACCGCTCGGCTACCGTGACCGGCTATTTTGATAACACAGGTATTATTTTATAAAATTCACAAGTTTTTAAGCCAGGGCTCTCTAATATTTTCATTGGCGATATATATGATTCTGTTCACAATTCCAGCTACCTTTGTTTGCTGATGATCTGAAGATCTATCGTATTCTTAGTAACGTTGAGGGCCATGAAATTTTGCAGTCAGGCCAACGCCTGCAAATTCTTGACGAATTCTGGGTTTGTAAAAAGTATGATGCTGAATATACTGCCACAGTCAATAAGTTCGTGGAATGGCCGCTAAGCGTCGTATGGGAATTTACTGCCAATATGTTTCAAAAATGTTTTCGGCAGCTATACCAACGTTGGCAGACTTACATAGCGGCCAACTGCAACTATTTTGAGGGCCGATGTGGATCTGTGTAAGTGTATTTGAATACCTTGTAATATAATGCGATAAAAACACATTCCACGAACTTAATGATCTACCACGTAGATATCTCTACAATTGTGTCCTGAATTTATAAAGCTAATAGTATTAGCGTGTGAACGGAGAAGTCCGTGGAGATAGGCCTACGCCCGCTGGGGCTGTTGTGCCAAGGAAAAAAATAGTATTAACGTCAGTTAAACAAACAAACAAAACTCCATGGTTTTAGTCTGCAAGCGAACTATACCGACCGAGCGACCGCAGCTTGTCGGCGAAGTTAGTGCCAACTTGTGTTGATAGAGGGTGTCGCATGGTAAGCGCAACCAATCTCTACGGCCGTTAATTTCAGTTTTCTAATTACCATTACATAATAATCTTGTATCACGTATGCAGTATTTTGGCCGAATGTAAAATTTATTTATAACGCCATACCGCTTTTCCTTTCTAATTGTTTAAAAATTCTAGGTTAGATTCGACGCATTATGTCTTCCTTTTTATATTGTTTATAACATTATGGTTCTATACTCGTATGCTATCCATATGCGGTCCGAAATTGAACATACGTCTGCGCGTTTGAAGTTTTTTTTTTTTTTCACTGACAGATTCGTCTGAACTTGATAGAATCCAAAGATATTTGCAAACTTATTCTAAAACAGACATGGTAATTTCTCCTGTGACAATACATAGAAATGCATATTTCTATGCATTGGGGCATCTCAATGCCCAATTTTCATTAAAAATTTTAAAAACAAAATTAATTAATAATACATTCTGAATTTTGTTAGTTTGCGAATACCTACAAAGAATATGATACCTTTTCTGCTTTTAATGTATATCATAATTCCAAAGGCAGCCTTCGTCTATATCTGTTTCTCCTAGCAATGTAACCTGCAGTAACATTCACATCTTCAGCAAATACTGCATTCACTTCTTATCATTTGTCTCTCCTTTAATAACTGATCACTTTAGGCATAAATTTCCTTTTGGTCAGACTCTTTCCTTCTTATACTGTCCATCCTACCTTGTTCTCATAGTTCTTATTGTGTTCTGCTGCAATATCTGCATTTTTCTGCTTGTAATTATCTTCCTTCCTCTTGTCATTCAATAATTGAATTATTGAATTATCATCGTGATTTTATTGCAGACCTAGTGGTAATATTGTGTACACAAACCGTACGTGAGGGTGCACCAACATGAAATAGTGTATTTACGTCATTATTTAGAATTACTTACTTACTCATGGAGCTGAACCCTTCTTAAGAAGCCGCCAATTATGCAGCTACTCAAGAATTTCCCAGCATTTTATGCAACCCGAAGGTTCATTACCGTGTTCACAAGAGCCCTCCACTGGTCCCTATCCTTAGCCACATCAATTCAATCCATACCATCCCATCCTATCTCCCTAAGTTCCATTTTAATATAGTCCACTCACCTACGTCTTGGTCTTCCTTGTGGTCTCTTTCCTTCTGGCTTTCCCACCAATTTCTTATATGCATTCCTCTTCTTGCCCATTCGTGCTATATGCCCTGCCCACCTTATCCTCCTTGACTTGATCATTCTAATTATACTTGGAGAAGAGTACAAGTTATGAAGCTCCTCATTATGCAGTTTTCTCCAACCTCCTGTCACTTCATCTCTCTTCGGTCCAAATATTCTCCTCAACACCCTGATCTCAAACACCATCAGTCTATGTTCCTCCCTTAATGTCAGAGACCAAGTTTCACACCAATACATTGTTCAGAATTATCTGATTCTATTCCCAACACGCGGCGGAACTAAATTCTCCATACCAGAAATCGTGTTGAAGACAAAGGACATTTTTTACGTCAGATTGCCTGCTCAAGGTGTGACATAACCTGGGACATGTTTTAGGAAAAATTTAATGTCAGAAGTCCATAAACAATGTCATTGACTTGAGGGAGAGGACACCGAAAGAATTAGATACTAATGTTGGGTACAGGGACAGTAGAATGTGACAGTGACAGTAAGGAAGCTATTCAGTTTACAACTTTTCTGTCGGCTATGTTTGTCCAAACAAATTACGAAGTACTGACTTGAGGACCGCGGTTCAATTCTAAGTAGTATTGGAGAGGATTTACTCTTCTGCGTCACCTGCATATCAGCTCTGTATTTCATGTTTATTTATTTATTTATTTATTTCTGGCATTTGACTCAAGGTACGCGGGTTCAAACCCGGCGGAGGTCGTGGAATTTTTAAGGGCGGAAAAATTCAGGGAACAAGTCCTCCGGGAGGGACTTTAAGCCGTGGGTCCCGTGTCGTAGTTTTACGGCACGTAAAAGAACCTCATGTCTCAAGGGGACCTCTGAGCCAAATTCAGGACATTTCCCGCACAACAGTAGTCTGTAACGCCTCTGGTAGATGGGGGAAGCATCTAGACACCGCTGAGCCAGTAGAGGCCGAACTCGCTGGCTGAGTCGGGACTGATGGCACGCACCAGTACCGGTAGGGTATAGAGACTGGTAGAATATCACAGGGGGACGTACAATAGACCACTGGCCGTGGTGCATGGGGAAACCCACCTCCTCCAATAATAATATTTCTGGCCTTCCGGTATAGGCGCCGAAGTGTAAGGCCGATGGTGGATCTACGTACACTGCCGAGATAAAGAATGTGTGGATATCTACCTCCATTCTCTCTATAGTCCATCCTATCGTAGCTGTTAACGACAGAAACAAATCTGCGTTTACCCTTGTCGAAAATAGCTTATCTTCTGGGTTCGAGTCCCTGATTTATAAACCTAATACAGCAGAAACGTAACGCTTAGAAAGCTAAATAAACAGAAGGCGAGGCATCCCACCTCATATTTTCCCATGAATATGCGTAGTGGTGGCGATGGTGCCGGGGGAACCATGCGCAAACAGTCGTGTCTTGTTACCCGATAAATAACAGATCGGGGGAAGCGAGTTATGAGCTCTTTAGAGGTGAGAAATTGGATTTGAGTCGCGAGGGATGAAAGTTTGAGTTGCACGCTAGGGGCTGGATGAAGAGATGATGAGGGATAGGGAAATGCTACTCACAAGAGACTGGGGTTTATATCAATAACACGTCGGCCTATTACACGAATAGAAATCCTTAGATTCGGTCCTCATCCCATGCAGTACTCCTACGCGCCTTCAAATGAATTGATCCCAGAGATATCTCAACTCCAATAATAAATGTAAGCTGAGAATATTATAGTGGTTGATTGGTTCCAGTGCAGTCTGGTGACAGCCCGACAGCGCTGTGTTGGCTGGAGCCGCGCGTCTCGTCTGGGCCTGGTATGCATGAAAATGTCTTACACGTAACGAATACAGTTAATATGCTAGCTATAGTATTCCTTACACCCCTTATTCTTTCTAAATTAACTATCAATAGTACATGGGGCACGCGGTAACGTAGTTGGGTAAGGCACTATGCTACAAGCCAGAAGGACGCGGGTTCTATTCCCGATGAGGTGGATTTTTTAATTTACCTAATCCTTCCAGCCGCACTATGGCCCTGGAGTCAACTCAGTCTCTAACAAAATGAGTACCAGGAATCTTCCTGGAAGGTAAAGGGTGGCCGGCGCGTAAGACTGACAACCTCACCGCCATCCGTTAGCCGATTGTCTAGAAAACGTGGGAGCATCAACGTCTCACAACGCTATGGGCCTTCACGGCCTGTTGCAGGGGTGGCTCTACATTTTTACATCAATATTACATAAACCTATATATCAAAGAAAGCAAGTGAATTCCATAGCATCACAAAATGTTACATTTATAATCTTATCGTTACGTAATAAGAAAATGAGTGTTTGTACGCCTACTGGTTTATTTTAATGCACATTTCCGTTTCGCCACATGTGATATCGGATATCCAGTATAGTGTGGCATGACGCCTGAAAGCCGAAATAGTGGAGCCAGTGCGGAAATCAATTGTTAGACAACAGTTCGGTAAGTATATTCCGTTGCCAGCGGATAAAACAGAATAGCAGAGGAACCGTTTTGGATGGTGGTCTATATTCGGTTCGCCTGGAAGTCAGTTCAGTTCGTTCGTGAGCGTGAGTAGGGATTCTTCATTCGGCATTCGTCGCAGTGGAAGGAAAGACACTCGTAGTCCAATCAGGAAGTAAGGGAGTCGTAAGCAGTCATTGACTGCGGGCTGTTGTAATTGGTTGTAAATCCAATCTCCCAATTCAGAACCAATTATTATTAGTCACGCAAACCCCTCTTACGTGAAAATAGCAATATTATATTGTTAACGTTTCCGTTCCTCTAGGTAAAAATAAGTATTTTGTATATATATGCATGTATGTATATATACACACAAGTACATATACGGTTTTGGAGATTATCCGTCTCTGTCGCCACGTGAAGGAAAGGACGATTATTTTGTTGGGCCCTTAGATAGAGCACTTCCTTGCCACTAGGCATTGAAGCATCGAGAGAAGTCGCAAGGCACCTGACAAGACCAAAGGATTCTGCCTAGAACGATTATAAAATTGTATACCTCTAACTAAGACATTGTACAAGGGCACTAGCCTGGGTACTAATTTAGAAAATTATATTAATAAGTGCTTCAGTTAGTGTGATCTATTGCGATTACATTTTTTTTGTATTTCAGCCCCTCTCAATTCCCTGAATTCTATCTCTCTGAATTCTATCTATCTATCTAAATTCTATATATCTATATATCTGAATTCTATCTAGCTATCTATCTCTCTATCTGAATTCTATCTATCTATAGCTCTACAGCTCTCGTGGAATTTGGTCGCCTTTTTTTCAATTTCTTACTCTATACACAGTCGGTAGAACTATTTGGACGGGGGATCAGCCTGTTGCAAGACCGCTGCCTACATACAGAACAACACAAACACAGAGTAAACGCACGCAGACATTCATGCCTCGAGTGAGATTCGAACCCACATTACCAGTGTTAAAGCTGGCGAAGGCAGTTGATACCTTAGACCGCGCGGCCACTGTGAGCTCCTCCTTGAGTTCCGTGCGAGGTAACAATACCCGTCATTAACAATATGCTGCTGTGCTGCATTTGTTCGCCAGTCGTTGCAAAGGAGGGTCCTGTCACTGCTCATCAGCGGGTGCAATCAGTGGCAGGCCAATAGAGTGGGGTGAGCCAGAAGATTACACAATTTTCAAATTTTGAAGTCTTGATTGGCATAGACCGGAAAAAAACTACTTCCGTCATTTACTGAATGTACATAGGATCACTGATATCAGGCAGATAGAAATACATACAGCTGAGTCAATAGTACCTGATCCTAGCCCTTTTGAAGTTCAAATTGCTACTGCTCATTTGGAATCGCTAGGTAGTGATCAAATTCCGGCAGAACTTATTAAAGCAAGAGGTGAGATATTTCATTCTAAGATCCACATGCTAATTACTTCTATTTGGAATAAGGAAAAATTGCCTGATCAGTGGAAGAAGTCTATTATTGTACCAGTTCGCAAGAAGGGTGATAAAACTGACTGTAGTAATTAGCGGGGGATGTCAGTGCTATCAACATCATACAAAATTTTATCCAATATTCTTCTCTCGAGGTTAAGTCAATATATAGATGAAATTATTGAAGATCATCAGTGTGGGTTTCGACGTAACACATTAACTACTGATCAGATATTGGAGAAAAAATGGGAATACATCAGATATTTGTAGACTTCAAGAAAGCCTGAGATTCAGTTAGGAGGGAAGTATTATACAGTATTCTCATAGAGTTTGGGGTACCCATGAAACTGGTCAGGCAAATTAAAATGTGTTTAAACGAAACGTATAGTGAAGTCCGTACAGTTAAACATTTGTCTGATAATTTTTCCTATCCAGAATGGTGTAAAACAAGAAGGGGGTGCTTTATTGCGATTCCTTTTCAACTTTGCCTTAGAATATGCAATTAGGAAGGTCCAGGAAAACCAGGTGGGACTGAAATTAAAAGGGACACATCAGTTGTTGGTCTATGCTGATGATGTGAATCTACTGGGTGATAATGTAAATACCATAAAGAAGAACACACAAACTTTAATTGACGCAAGTAAAGAGGCTGGTCTAGAAGTAAACACAGTGAAAACTAAGTATATGTTGCTGTCTCGTCACAAAAATACGGGGCAAAATCATGATATAAAGATAGGGAACAGATGTTTTGAAAATGTGGCACAGTTCAGATATTTGGGAACAACGATAACAGATCGAAACCTGATTCAGGAGGAAATTAAGACGCGATTGAACTCGGGTAATGCTTGCTACCATTCAGTCCAGAACCTTTTGTCTTCTCGTCTGCTGTCTAAAAGCATAAAAATTAGAAAATACAAAACTATAATTTTGCGCGGGGTTCTGTATGGGTATGAAACTTTGTCTCTGGTATTAAGGGAGGAACATAGACTGAGGATGTTTGAGAACAGGGTGTTGAGGAGAATATTTAGACCGAAGAGGGATGAAGTGACAGGAGGTTGGAGAAAACTGCATAATGAGGAGCTTCGTAACTTGTACTTTTCTCCAAGTATAAATGAATGATCAAGTCAAGGAGGATGATATGGGCAGGGCATGTAGCACGAATGAGCAGAAGAGGAATGCGTATAGGATATTGGTGGGAAAGCCAGAAGGAAAGAACTACTAGGAAGACTAAGACGTAGGTGGTTGGACAATATTAAATTCGTTCTTGGAGAGATAGAATGGGATGGTATCGATTGGATTGTTCTGGCTCAGGATAGGGACCAGTGGAGGGCTCTTTTGAACACGGTAATGACCCTTCGGGTTCCATAAAATGCTGAGAATTTCATGACTAGCTGCATAATTGGCGGCTCCTCAAGAATGGTTCAGCTCCATGAGTGAATGAGTGATTAACACAGACCACAGATGAAGGGTTGATATTTACTTGGTGGACAAGGGGGGCTATGTTGAAATCGTTCCTAACCCTTCGAAAAATGCACGAAACCTTGACTCTAATGAAACATTCAAACACATCCCGAAGAAAATCAGATCTCTTTTTTTCCATATGTTCAGAGATTTACAGTGTTACTACACTAACCGGTATATGTGTGTTCATATATATGACATATACATAGTTTAAACCGGTTGAACCACTCTTTAATTTGAGTGACCCCCATTACATCATCGCCGAAAGCCTAGTGAATTTTGAGGATTGTTTCCGCTTGGGTATCCCCAAGTTTCTGATAAAACTTAATGCAGTATCGCTGCTCCAAGCGTTCTGTCATCTTGACCGGAACGAGAATGCGACAAACACGTGTTACACCACTTCGCTATCTGGCAGCCACAGATGCATCCGGCGGTGTTGCGAGTCAGCAAAAAATCACGCATGCGCATGAAAGTACCTTCTACCACTACGCTCAGTTCCCCCTCCCCTTTGGCCATTACTTACAGCGGCAAAAAATAAAGTCGGATACTTTTTGGATAGCGGTGTACGTGTATGCAGACCTATATCTAGACAATTTTAATTATATTTCTCAAAAGCAACTCTTAGCGAAAGTAAAGGCAATGGAATGGCCGCGCCATAGCCCAAGCGGTTAGACGCTGGCTTCCCACGGCGGCGGCTCGGGTTCGATCCCGGTTCTAGTCAAGTGGGATTTGTGGTGGAAAAAGTGGTGCTGGGGCGGATTTTCTCCGAGTACTTCGGTTTCCCTGCCAATTTTTATTCCACCAAATTCTCCATCATAATCACTCGGGGCAAGCTACAATAGGTCAATCAGTGGCCAGCGTGCCGAGTGGACCCAGTTGGACTCAACCCCCCACTAAGCGAATTAAAGAAAAACACACACATTCAAGGGAAGGGCGGAATGCAATACTCCTGTTCCAGTATTCATGCGGTCAGCTGTATCATCAAACTCTCAGTAACATTTACGAAATTGTAGCCAAAACGAAGTATGTTAAGGATCACCAGGTTTTCAGTGGAAGAGTGATTCATGAGAAAAATATAATTCTTTGTTATAAAGAACACGTGCCTTCTTGAATCAACGTTTTTGGTATGAATGTAGCTTCAGTTGCGACTCGGGGAAGCCCAAGTTGACTCAGTCGACTAATGTTTACTTAGCAAATATGAAATTCGAGAATGTGGCAAGTTGGATCCCTCTAATATATCCGCCGAGCCTTCTACACTGGAATAGCATCCCCAGTCACCACGATATTGGTCGAGGGAGGTTTGAATTTTTGAACGCAATTCATACGCTTCAATAAGCTCAAACTTCTTCCTCTATATTGTATTCTGACCGAAACACACACATTGGTTACGCCGAAGGCGTATTGTAACGCGTGCATTCTTTGAAGCTTCGTGACCGCTATGTAAATAGTTTCTGGCTTCAAGCCATATTGTGGTCTGTACCTTACCGAGATGTATGGATTTTTATCGACATGTACAGAAATATCTTTCTTTGGCCTCCCTGTACTAGTTACTTCCAAAAATTTGGTGAAGTTATTTAACAGATTTTAAATATAACTTTTTCCCTCAAATCTCTATTATTTGAGAAATATAGTCAAGGTAGTGACTGACTACAGACTAGCTAACAGGGCTTCGATTCCCGGCTGGGACAGAAAGTTATTTCTTCACTACCGGGTCTAAGACAACCTTTGGATCCACACAATCTCTTATCCAGTATGTTCCGGTAATGTCTTTCTCCGAAGATAAAGTGACCGGAGCGTGAAGCTGGCCACTCACTTCCACGTATTAATTAATTTTTGCTCTAATTTCATGACTACAAAAAATAATATTGTTTTTTATATAGATTTGGAACATTTGTTTCCCCAAGTACACGGTAACTTCCCTGCAGACTTTCGTCCTTAATTTTAAAATACATAAGAAATTTTGAAAGGTATTCAGTCCTCGACATGTCCAAGAAGGAAGAGGGTAATAAATGATATGTTTTGGTGTAAAGCAATTATTATTCCCCTTATTTGTTAATACTCGTACAACCACAAAGTGATGACCTCTGTAAAAAGAGAATTGTCTCGCATAAAAATAATTGATCCTCTGAAAAGTTTCCTGGAGAAAGTGTGTAAACTGCTGAAAAGGATGTGCAGATTAGACATAAGTAACAATTTACATGACACAGAATCGTCTTTAGAAGTTTATAGCTATTCAGCTGGTTATAGATTAGTTGATTTTAAGAGACCTGAAGGTTCATTACCGTATTCAAAAAAGACCACAAAATTGAACCGGATCTTAAGGTAATTGGATCCTTCTCCGCCGAAGATGAAGTTCACTGCCCTCCATCTGCGCGGCACTGTTTAGTGGGTATGCCTGTTCCATTCTAAATGAATTTCAACCATGCGTGCTTCATGACCATTGGTTCATCATTCTTGTTCTAATAATTATAACAAAATAAGGCTAAGAGTACAGATTTTGAAGTTCTAAATTACATAATATTCTTCATCTGACGTTAATTCTGGTCTTAGGCTGCTATACTGTTTGGTTGTGGGCGATGTTGCCGACGTTTCAGAGGCACATAGCATGTATATTTGAAACGTCGAAGTATTTGCTATTATATATATATATTACAGTGCTATATATACACACACTAGTACAAACTACACACTCCGACCCAGATAATGGAGGAAACATGCACCTCCGAAACGTCCGGAATATCGCTCAGAACCACACGGTGTGACAGCCAAAGAATATAATTAACATGAATAATAAACGGCCGTGAAAGCCTGAAATCAGTAATTGTCCGGCATATTCGTAGTTTCTCTCTCTCTCTTTTATTCAAATATTCAGCGCCCTGTTCTGAAACACGTCAGTCTGTATTCTTCCCTAACAGCTTGAGGTTATCTATGCACTCGTACAAAGCAATTGTTACATTTTTCTTTCATTGGCTCTCAGCCCATTCAGGACCCAGGCCTCGTATTAAGTTACGTACTCGTAGTTATTTTTTTGCAGACGGTAGGACTCACTGGACGAGTGATCAGCCCGTCGCAAGGCCGCTACCTGAACACAGGACAACACAAACACAGAATAAACGCATACACACTCCAAATATCCATGCCAACTGTGTGTGATTCGGACCCACGGTCTCAGTGTCCGAGCGAGAGAAGACAGTACATGCCTTAGACCGCTCTGCTACCGTGACGGGCAGTGTATAAGAATAATATATAAGAATTCAGTTCGTACCTCACAGGAAACAGATCCGAACCCACGATCCCGGCTTCCGAGCGAGCGAAGACAGTACATGCCTTAGACCGCTCTGCTACCGTGACGGGCAGTGTATAAGAATAATATATAAGAATTCAGTTCGTACCTCACAGGAAACAGATCCGAACCCATGATCCCCGCTTCCGAGCGAGCGAAGACAGTTCATACCTTAGACCGCGCGGCTACTGTGGTCGGCAACAGTTGCAGTTTAGTTTTATTCTAATCGTTGGGTATTTAGACAGAACAAGAGAAGAAAAGACATTCTGATCTGCATTTAACTTGCTCTCTAAGTTCCCTGATCATCATTTCAGTATGTTAATTTCATTCGCAAACAGCCGAATTTCGCCACGGTTCCAAACGATGTTATAGATAAATAATGTCTATTACAATTACGTTTCGGTCCCGAATTAAGCAACATGAGAGAAGAATGTTATACCTTCTGAATATTTGAATGTTCGTGGTTACATAAAAGTTCGTGTTATGTTTTACGAAAATTCTGTTCTTTCCCCGCGTGGACTGAGTGGGTCCCTAGAGAGGAGTTGTGCTGCCTGTCCCCCCCCCTCCTGTCATTCCACAAGATTGCTGCAACACGAGATTCAGTCGTCAAAAAGCCACAGGAGGAATATACAGGGAACATAATGTAACTAGCTGAGTTGACAGTAGGAACACAACAATCAAGTATAATAGCATAGAGCGACGCGGGCAGTACCCCTTGACCATTACAGGCATCCGAAGAATTGCTCTGTGCGTGTGTCAGTAATCTGTCAGAGGATAATGGTTTAAGCTGTTTCTAATTATCTCCTCGAGGTATACTCTCCTGGCGTTGTGCCACGCGCCTGTCACGAAGCGAGACAAGGTGCTGAATTTCAGAACCAGAGGAATTACTAATCTTTACTGAAAAGTGTGATGAAAATTTAATACCTCATGCTACTTAGTTCTTCCAAGGAGGTTCCATCAGTGTTCCGCGGGACTGTAGTCTGCATTTGCGCAGTAGTTCACGGAGACTTTCTCGACTTCATAACATATAATGTGAAAAGGGAGGACTGTTATGAATGAGACGTAGTCATGCCTTGTTATAAATCAGATCCATTATACCAGCATGTGATTGGAAGGAAAACTCAGCTATAATGGGCTGTCTTCTGACTGAATGTTTAACTTGGTTCCTCCCATATATGGAACAGAAATACTTACTTATGTAGCTGAGTCCTACTTGAGGACAAGCCAAATCTGCAGCTACTCAAGAATTTCCCAGCATTTTATGGAACACGAAGGTTCATTGCCGTATTCACAAGATCCCTCCACTGGTCCCTATCTTGAGCCAGATCAATCCATTCCATACCATCCCATCCTATCTCTTAATATTTTTCACCCACCTACGCCTTGGTCTTCCCAGTGGTCTCCTTCCTTCTGGCTTTCCCACCAATAACCTATATGCATTAATTTTCTCCCCCATTCGTGCTACATGCCCTGCCCACCTCATCCTCTTTGACTTGATCATTCTATTTATACTTGGAGAAGAGTACAAGTTTTGAAGCTCCTCATTATGCCGGGAACAGAAATACTAATGTCATTATATCTATTTGGTGATTTTCTTTCTATAATATTTGTCATCATGTGCTCTCCATAATTTATATTTAAGCAGACATGAAACTTTACAATAATACACCATTTTGTGTTTATGAGGCGATTAATTTTATTCTATTTAATATTTTCCCCACACGTGAGAAGGTGGGAAAACGTAGCCCAGTAACTTACTCCTGCTTGTACTTTGCTGAATCGCAAAATACTGTGAGGTTGATCGAATCGAGGGGAGTGAGATGGAAGGAGTGTATATATCATGCAATGCGGAAATGCTAATAAACACAAATTTCAATCAGAAAACCTTGAGGCAAAACAGCATACGAAGACTCCAATAATGCATGTGAAAATGTATTGAAAAGAACCCAACTCGGACAGTATGTGAGGATGCTGACTGGTTAATTTGTCTTCTGACAGAATGTAGTGGCGGTAGGCCGCACCATAGCTCAAGCGGTTAGTCGCTGGCTTCCCACCGCACCATAGCTCAAGCGGTTAGTCGCTGGCTTCCCACCGCACCATAGCTCAAGCGGTTAGTCGCTGGCTTCCCACCGCGACATAGCTCAAGCGGTTAGTCGCTGGCTTCCCACCGCACCATAGCTCAAGCGGTTAGGCGTTGGCTTCCCACCGCGCCATAGCTCAAGCGGTTAGTCGCTGGCTTCCCACCGCGGCGGCCCGTGTTCCATCCCGGCTCTGGTCAAGTGAGATTTGTGGTGAACAAAGTGGCGCTGGGGCGGGTTTTCTCCGAGTACTTCAGTTTCCCCGGCCAATATTCATTCCACCAAATTCTCCATCATCATCTTCACCCGGGGCAGGTACAATAGGCCAATCAGTGGTCGCCGTGCCGACTGGACCCAGCTGGACTCAACCCCCCACTAGCGAAATGTAGTGGTGGTCTCTTATGAGCGCTGTACTTCAGTTTCAGTTATCATGATTTAATTTAATGAATAGCTAAGCAACTGCCGGTTTTTCTTATGAAGGATTCTCATCCATGATGTCATTTAGTATTTCGTTGTTACTTATATAAGCGAACGACTCAAGTTAAAGAAGTGTTTTCTATATAATAAATAATGGCCGAAACTCTCTTATTATATTTGATGTGCTCTTTTACGTTATTCTTGTTGCTGCGAATTTCCATCCTTCTGTATATTGCCTATCAAAAGTTTTATCCTCCCTTTGAATCGTCTGGTTGTTTGTCTTCCTCTCGCGCCTTTTTGCAAAGAAAGGAATCGAGTAATGGAGCGTAAAATTATGAGAACGGAATGGAGGGTGATATGGCGTCCCCACGGGGTAGGTCCCGCGTCATAACGAGTTATCTGATTAGAAGGGAGCACGGGGGCATCTCATACCCTTGAAATGATGAATGGATCAGCCGGAATTAAATTAATATGAATGCTTACAGGGTTGAAAAGTAAGTAAGTCTTCCGCATCGGGAAAGTTGGCTTCTTGTGTTATAACCTGGATTATTTGCTTTGCTAATTTCTGGATATTCCTGCTGAACTGAATTAATTCACTTGAGCGCCCGCTGATTTTGCACAGAATCAGAGTTTCTAGCATAGAACATCAGTCTGATTCGAACTGAAAAAAAGAAAAATTGTTTAATTTAAGCCCATACGAAACGAATATATGTTTCAGATTGCAATCATCTTAATTTAAATGTTAATTTAGCTTAATGAAATCCTCATTATCCTTACCTGTTACTCAATCCATATAATACAGGTTTTTAAATTAATAATAAAATTCTTACGTTCGAGACCGTCTCTGTGGTCTAATGGTCAGCGTTCCTGGCTACAGTTCGATTCCCGGCGCTACCAGATTTTTTTTCTGAGAAGTAGTTGGTCTGGAACGGGGTCTATTCAGCCTCGTGATGATAATTGAGGAGCTATTTCAAGGAAATAGCGGCTCCGGTCTAGGAAACCGAAATTAAAGGCCGTGGGGATTCGTTGCGCTGACCACGCGACACCCTCTATCCGTAAAAGTTGGAACTAAACTTCGCCGACAAGCAGCGGTCGTTCGGTCGGTATGGTTCGCTTGCGGATTAAAATCACGGAGTTTTGTTATTTTTACTTTTGTGTTTAAACTATATTAACGTTTTGTGACTTTTGAATTTCAGTTTTTTTGAAGATTTTAAATTTAATATCCCAAAATGTTGCACCACTGCCAAATTAGTTTGGTTCCAGTATTATTGAGCCACTTAGCAGGTTTTCACAGACATGTCATTATATTAATTATTCGTTTCCTCAATATGTAAATTATCATATTTTATTGTAATTCTTATGTTCTACAATTTAAATATTGATAAAGGCCTCACTCAATCCCGAAGCCGAACCCTTCTTGAGTAGCAGCCAATTTATTATTATTATCATTATTATTATTATTATTATTATTGTTATTATTTAACTGGAAACACGTTTTCACCCGGTGCCAGTGATACTACAATAAGACAACAGACAAGTAACACACATAAACACGTTCAAACGAAACACATCAGAATTGTGCAGCTACTCAAGAACTTCGCAGCATTTTATGGAACTGAAGGTTCATTACCGTGTTCACAAGAGCCCTCCACTGGTCCCTATCCTGAGCCAGATCAATCAAATCCATACCATCCCATCATATCTTTCTAAGACCCATTTTAATAATGTTCACCCCCTACGTTTTGGTCTTCCTAGTGGTCTCTTTCCTTCTGGCTTTAACACATTGATAAGGGCATAATTTCTGAGAATTTATGAATGCAATATATGTAGACCAACCTGCTAAATAAAGTACTCAGTCTTCTTCCCAGCTTTTCTTAAATTAATTTTCATTGAATTAATAATGTCGTATTTAATACTCGTAGTTGTACCTACTTTTACTGTACGCAAATTTCATACACGCCTCAGAGGATGTATAGAGCAGGAAACGTTAAAAACTCTCAACTGACACAAGGGAGTTGTTGCATGCAGGTAATATAAATTTAATTAAATGTATCCGCCATTATAATAATTGTTTAAATCAAACGATCTGAAACACACAACTTTCGTGTTACGTACAGCCGCTGAATACCGTTGTCATGTGCTGCAAATGCGAAGTGTGTCTCCTTTAGTTTAACTTCTTTGTCTTCAGAATTAATCGATTAAACAATTTCTTCGTCATATATTTCAGAACTGAAAACTTAGCTTCATTCCCTTGAACTTGTTTTTGAGTTGATGCCTTTCGTTTCGAAAGAAGAACTTGGCTCTAGTAGACACTTCACGAAGACCAACAAAATATGCAACAGGCCGCAATAAATAGTGCAAAGCTTTTCTCTCCCTCTTATGTGGCGTTATTGTCTTTTTGCTCCCCTCTTCTTCATCTCCTGTTGCTCTCTACATTAATCGCACGCTGTGTCTTTTTCCTGCGTATCTCCACTTTCTTTTATTGACTTGACTTTTTGGCAATGGGACTCAGAAATAAAACAATTAAATTACCTTCTCTATTTATACTCAGATAATATTATAATAGTGTTAGATTCTTCCTGGGACATTTTGGCTACGCTGAAACACATGCTAACTCTACAGCCATTAAACCTAACCTTTTCTTTTTCATCTCCAACTTAAATGCATGAACTGAATACTGTTGCTGTGTGTGTTACTCATTTTGTCATCAGAGCATGAGTTATCTGGCCCGTCTGCCTGAGAAGGTCTGCTTTGTGTGGCATCAAGCAGGGGTAACGCACCGGTGTATTGTAATAGGGATACCCACGGCCGATGACAACTGTCTGGGACTTAACGTAGACGCGTTATTAATAGTCCCACCTAGACACATTCGGATTCCACTGAAACAAAGTGCATTAGAAAAGACATTGTGCTACAAGAAAGTTACACTCAGATGTTTTACTCTGTACCTTCTTGTGCTAGGACAGTATGCATGATAGTTTGAAGCTCTGTACGTATAAATAGGGCTTGAGGCTCTGACAGCGGTGCTTCTGCCCTATTGATGGTAACATCAAGACACAAAATTTTTGTGGAATTCTAATATATACAAGCAGTGACATAAAATGATCATGCTCATTTATGGGTGTCAAGACGGAAGGTCATGAAAATATGGCGTGCTGCTTGAAAGCCGGATTATAAGACGTACATCACTAGTCAACGGCTAGCAATTCCTAGGCAACGAAGCCTAGAAAATCCTTGCCCCGGAAATGAAAGTCTAACAGTGGGGCTTTCCACCGTTAAAATTTAATTGTTTGAGGTAGACACGTATTTCCGCGTTCGTTGCCTAGCAGTGAGCGAAATTAACCCTTCGACATGGTGTTCCCTATTCAGTTCGAGGAGTTCTTATCTGATTAGAACAGGAAAGTTCTTATCCGACTAGGGACCAGGACCGTTGAGCTACGAGTAGAGCAGAAGACACTTCACCAAGATCAGCGGTGTAAGTAATTGTAATAGTCAACAAGAAACGTCTAAAGGGCGTTATAAGTGGAATAATTGTATTTGCGAGTGTAAAAATGAGTGTTCAATAAATATTCGTTCAAATCGGAGACCCACACAACTTCTTGTCGCGTTGCCTAGCAACACACGACGGGTGCTGTTGACTACCCGAGGAATATATTGTCACGTATAAGGGGGTTCTTGACTAATGGCTCCTGGATTCGATGACTGGATTTATTGGCTTTTCTTTGCAATTACAGTCAATTATGACAGCTCAAATCAATGACTATCTAAGACTCGCTCCATTCCTTATTGAACTACGAGGGATTTCTCTTCTGCGTGACTGACGGTTATGATTTACGGGTCGGTCACTTCTTCACCTTCCATTTCTCACTGGTTAATACTCCACAGCTGAACACTCTACTGAACTATTGAACTGCCTTCTGATTTCCCTTACGAATGAATCTCTACCCTTTCACGGCTTCGGGAGGATCGAATAATGATCACCGCCTTCAGGGGTTACACTACTGCTCTTCATGAATGTGTTGTCTCGGAAACGTGCATGAACCGTTACCTAGCAACTGGATAATTCAGTGTCTCACTCCACTATTCCGATTTCAGGCGGTTTTTACCGAGCTGTTGCCTAGCAAACGGTCAAACTCCGTCACAGTATTATATAAAAGACGTTTATGTAGTTTACTTCGCTCGCATCTTTAGATGTGTGATCGTATTTATACTGACAGGGTTTCTTGGCTCTGTGATTGGTAGGGACGGCTCTGATGGACGCCTGTACATTTGGAATAGGCCTCCTGGACTGGGCCGCTAATTACTGGACTGCGCCGGGGTACTGGCATATAATTCAGGGGATCACACCACGTTCAATTTAAAACATAACCACTAGGCCGAAAACAATAATATAATGACAGCCTATAGAACCAAGTACCGAAACGTCGTGAAGTGAAGTATAAAATTTGCCTCAAACAATACGCAATATCCATAATAATACTGATATAATGATTCAACTGTCACAGAATCGAGAACAGAGTTTCTAGAAAGCTGAGACATTTAATCATTTCAATTTGTCAACTTGACTCTTGGAATGAAATATCCAAAACAAGTATCGCCCCTTGTTTTTCTGTTGTACCGCTGCTGACAGGTAAACCACTGTAAGGTTACACGTGAAGTGATCGAAAAACGCGGTCTGTGACAGGTTCTAGAGACAAATGGCTGCACCAGCAACTTGTCCACATATCAAGAAGTAGCGACTTTTTTCGCTTAAATGCAACAAGGCTGCTTTAGCCTGAGAAATTTCAAGAAAAGATGTTATGGTTATCTGTAACATAGATCTGTTTCACAATCGAACTGCTGTGTGAACTTTAGGACCTAACGCAAGACAAGAGACAATCACTGCAACTATTTTGGTAGTATAGATCTGTCCTTCAAAAATCCACAGTTGTTGCATTGATTATGAAGTTTTTGCTTTCATACAATCCGAATCTTCATTGCCATGTTCATAAAAGCGCTTTTTCCCCTATCCTCAACCAGCTGAATACAGTAAACACCTTCAAGCCTGTTCCTCCAGGATAAATTATATGTCAATATTACCTTCTCATCTTCAATTTCGTCTCCCAAGGAATAATCTTTTAACAAGTAGATTAGAGCCTTGCGATGGGCTGATCCCCCCTCCCAGGAGTCCTACCGACTATCTTAGATTAAGAAACTGAAGTGAAACGAAGCGTTTCATGGATGGCCTATGCTCCAAGTGGGAGCAACAGGAATAGAAGAAGAAGAAGAGTAGGTTAATATAGCGGTATCTCTCTGGGCTTGAATATTCTGGGTGGCAAGATTTGTGGCTTAATTAAACACGCCGTTTCTCCTATCTAAGTAACATACTGCCGAATGTTATAATAAGTTATAAATAATATAGACGAAAATGATCGTGGCATATTTTAAGGTACCATTCCAGTATTTCTCTGGAGAAGCTGAGGAAACTCACAAGTAACCTTAATTAGGGCAGCCATTCTCTAACCAAGATTTGAACCTGCGGCCTCAGGCATACGAAGCAACTGCTTCTCGAAGTGGGGTGCTTACATATGTAGGGCATTTCACTAGCCAGATATTTGAAGTGTCTACTTTAAAATTTCTCTTATGTTTTACCCACCTAACGCTTCGCAAATTCGCATTGTTTGCAGGCCCTGCTGTTAGAAGAAAGAAGCAAAGAAATACCAACATAAGATAATTTACCAAGACATAGAGTTTCACGACAACAGATTCTTTAAATTCTTATAAATTAATATTAATAATTTATTCATGGGGTGGATGAATGAACGAAGTGATAGACGCAGCTAAATAAAAACTTTCTAAAGAAGGAAATAAAGGAAGGAATCAGGGCAGTAAGAAAGAAAGAAAGAAGAGTTCGAAAGTAAGGCGAGGGCCACATATAACTACTGTTCATTCAGCCTAAGTGAGTGTCCGTTGCCTGGGCAACTGCTGCATACCTGCAGGAACTGGTCAGGTTTTTGTTCGGATTGAGCAGAATAGGACTGTAGCCAGTCCAACAACTAGTTTACCTCTCTCTCTCTCTCTCTCTCTCTCTCTCAACTGTCGATTTCTTTTTTCTCCTCATTCTTTGTACTCTTTTTTCACAAGCTTTATTCTCTTTTTCCAGGTTTTAATTTTAATTTTATCCTAATTGTCGAAACGAAAACCTCCGAACAGTGGAATTGATACCTCGATATCACACTTCATTAATTCAAGTAGAATGATAGATTCAGTTTTTGACTCTTCGTAACATAGGCCTAGTACTTTTTTTTTTAGTGAATTGTGCTATTAGCTTCCAGCCTTGTCTCCAGGCTAGAGGATTACCACTTTACCGACATTTTGCGACTGATTATTCATTATATTCGCAGCTGTTTATATCTGGAGACCGTTGCAACATTGAAGGCGCGCAATGTTTCGATGGTAAGAAAGTGCATACATAATGTTGATTTGAAATTAAACAAACCATTGGGACGCCTTGGTTTATGCTTATATAGGAGCATGATATTAACATGAAAAGTTTTGAGAACATAGATTGGATTCAACAGGCATACATTGACATCCGCTGGCCACAACAATGGATCTTCAGGTTCCATAAAAGTGGGGTTCCTTCTAGCCTTTTGGGTGCTGTCAACTTATCATAAAAGAATTCTGATGCACGGACTTCCATTAATAAAGACGAAGTATGAGGATACTGTTCTAGTAAATTAAGAAAAAAAACTGAAACGTTGTACAATTCGTTCATTCGGAGATTTGTACTATGTAAGGCTAGGTCACTATGTAAAAGTCAAAAGGTAAAGTTGTCCCTCTGCTTAACTAATTATGCAATACGCCACGAAGGCCTATGGAGGATAGATATATACAGCCACATTTTATTGACCTTGACACCAGCTGGAGGTGAGTGGTGAGCTTCACGCCCCTTCCGCTTTGACCCCTGTGAAAAAGCCCCCGGTACCCATCGAGTAGGAGGTTTCTGTACCATGGTTGCCCCAGAACATATGTCGGTTATGTAGTCAGTGTTATCGCTGCTCCAATGGAGGAAATAATGAGGAAAGAAACCGACCTGGACTCGAACCCATGAATGTAGCAGCAAAGTGGAAAATTCTTTGGCGTTCTCTCCAAGAGGAACACTTTTTGTCTTTACTATTTTTTCTATGACGCGTCATTTTGGAGAAAGAGGCTGGCACGGTTAGGCAGGTAGACAGACGGGACAGACGGGCGTTTGTGGATTGTACCGTGCAGGCCTATATGCATGTTGACCTGCCGACATTGTGCAGAGCCGGTGTGAAGACAGAGAAAATAGAGAAACGTCAGCAGCCAGGCCTACAGCACACCACACACAGAGTCCGCAATAATACTAAGGACGCGCGTAAAAAGAGGCAAAAACAGAACGTGTGTTACCATTGCTAGGCCCTCCAAGTAGCAACTAATTGTCAGACGAAAAAGAAGTTGACAAAACAAGTATACATTCAAGCAGATTCTAAAGGGTTCTGACGTTAGTGGATGACACACAGAATTACTGGGTTTTTGGACTTTTTCCATCGTCCGAAATTCTAGTTAATTCAGGACACGACGTTTCGGAAACTGGATCTGTTTGCGTCTTCAGGTGAGAAAGGAAGACACCTATTCAGTTGGACCCTTTAGAAAGAGCTAATCTCAATCACTGGACGTCGTGACCTGTTTTACCTAGAATTCCGGACGATGGGAAAAGTCCAAAAACCCAGTAATTCTGAAGTCTACGTTTAGTTTGACGTACCGATAGCTATATATGTTAACATGTTAACATGTTAACGACTGCACAGCAAACAGCGGAAAGAAGTTCTGGCAAAACAACCCTTATTACCCCAATTTTCGGTTATATGCTCAGTTTATATTAATGAACTTGGTACGTGTCTCCTGTGTGGGATAGAATGTTAAGGGGCTGGAAAATATTACATAATGAGGACCTTCATATCTCGTAACCCTCTCCAAATTCAGTTAGAACGATAAGAATCAATAAGGATGGAGACAGTACGTAGCACGCATGGGAAACCAGAGGCATTTATGCAGGTTTTAGGTAGGAAGACCTAGACGTGGATGGGAAAATAATATTGAAATTGATTTTAGAAAAATAAGATGGGCGGTGTGTACTGGATTCATCTGCTTCACGATAGAGGCTTGCGGCAGGCACTTATGAACACGGTAAAAAAACTTTCGGGTTTCGTAAAATGCTGAGAATTTCTTTAGTAGCTGAGCAATTGTTGACTTCTCACGAAGGACTCAGCTCCGTGAAGTTAGTTAAGTCTCCTGTGAGAAGTCCACTGAAGACCTAAGTCCCACTAAACTGAATTCCAATGACACAACACCACGCATTTGCTAGGAAACAGTGCTGAAATTTTATTTCTTTTTTTTGCGAGAGTACGCTATTCTAGTCCATAAATGGTTATATTATTCGCCTCCAACACTGACAAAAGCTGCTTTGTCAGTAAGTCCCTTAGCGTAATCCATTAAGCAATATGCCATTAAGATATGTAGGGGTGTGGAGGTATAGCTCCACCATTTTCGACCTCGGCTGTACCTGGAGGCGGGTTGTCAAAGCACCATCCGCTTTAACCCCGGGGAAAGAGACCCCGGTATCCATTGACTAAGAGGGCGGTTGTGTCAACCAGCCGGTTCGAGTGTTATTAGAAAAGAAAATCTACCCATGCCGGGAATCGAGCCACGGCCGTCCAACCTGTAGACCCGCGCTATACCGACTGAGCACGTGCCTGAGCCCAACGACCAAAATATAACAGCAAATCACAATCCGGCGGTTTAAGATGCTAAATCCCTTGTACATTTTAAGGGTACAGACCCCTCAAGCAGCTGTTTCAGAGGTACAGAGAAGTGAAGAAGTCCGTCGAGTGGACAGCATATACGAGGACTTCTCTTTGGTTCTCGTAATGTCGTCTCGGATCTGACCTTATAGGAAACAGTCCGTTGCCAAGAAATGGCCCGCTTTTTTGATGATGTAGGATTGTGTTTACTAGCTGTTACCTAGCAACGGCCTTCAGCCCTCATGTCTAAATATGATTCCATCATGCTTGAATACTCCAGCCAATATTTATACAGCCTTGGATTAATTCCCGACATGGACTGACAAGTTTTTCTTCACCATCTTATCCAGACTGGCTCTGAAACTGGCTCACACTCGGTTAGTCAAAATATTTGATCCTCACAAAGCAGCGTCACTGTTGAAATGGGCATTGCAACCGTCTGGCTGAATTTAAACGGAAACTGGACCGAGTGTTCCTGCAACAGCTGCTTGTTTATGTTAGTTCAGCAAAAATAATTCTTCCCCTTCGCCTCTTCTTAAGTACATTTTCTTCGACAGTATATTCTGCAAAACAAGGGCAAAAATCATATGGTTAACACATTTTAGTTAAACATAATGCAGTAGTATATAATCAGTTTTGAATGTTTATACAAGTCTCTCATCACGGGGAACATAGAGCACATTCTTCTGGCCACCCACCCCTCGCGTGCCATGGCGCCTGCCAGCAATATATCATTGCTTGGGAATCACTTGCATATACAGTTGTCCTGCATCATCTAAGAATAGGCCAGTTAATGTTAACACAGTGGCGTCTGATCAGGACTTGTCTCCGTACACTGCGATGCGCGCGCAGCAAGCCCAGTGACACTTCCGTATCTTCACTATTCTTATTACATAATGACATCTTTTGGGTTACATGTTTTACTGTAGTGTCTAATGAGAAACATACTGACTATGCATACTGAGTCAGAGAGGAAGCGGTCGTGATCTATTTCAAGGTTATATACCTACTAAAGAAAGCCACGAAATCCCAGAATAACCTGTCTGCCTGACGAGAGTCGAACCAGAAACAACTCGAAAACGACGTAGCAGCTCGACAGCTACACCGCGATGTGGTATGTTTTCACTTGTCATTGACTGATTGACTTCTAGGTTATTTCATGGTGAAAGAAATAAAGAGGGAATAAATAAATTACGTATAATAAATGTAAGAGAAAGAAAATTAAATATGTGTGTGTCTCATATATTGTAGCGTGTAGAGCCTTTGTTATGTAACGACCGCAACATTGGCGGATATACCAGGGCCATTTCTGGACAACGGCTCGTTAAACACGTTCCCGCAGGAACGGACACGAACGTACCAATGATTCAGCAACAGAGGAACGGTGATTTCTGCGGCAACGAATGCAGACGCAATAATAGAAGAGCTGTGTTTTCTATGTGGTCCGTACCGAGATGTTATAAACAAGGGACAAGGTACAGGAATCTGTGAAGAGAGTACTTGAGCCGGAGGTAGAGGAATAGCCATTGTTAGAGGAGCCGTTACGCGGAAACGTCTACTAAGAGACTGCGAGCACTAGACTGTGTATTCTAGTGAACCCTAAAGTGTGGAAATAGGTATAATGTTATATAGTTATTTGAAGTAAAGGGTCAATAAATCTATTTACCAATCCAAACCCAGTCTATAGTCACATACACAGCACCTGACAATATATATAGGTTGTCCCAGAATATGTTTCCACAGTGCACTTCCTTAATTCTGCATCTTAGATCGCGTTTGGGCGTTAATGGTAGACACTTCGAACTTTCCCAATAAGAAGAGCTTAATGACATTTCTGTACTGTCATTTTTGCCCACTGTTGCAGTTTTCTGCTATTAACGCGCTATAAGTAATGGCCGAGAGCACGGAAAGAATACAGTAACATTGTTCTGGTCCACCTTGTGCACACACACACACACACACACATATGTATATATATATTTATTTATTTATTCATGTACTAATGTACTCCTTGGCTCCAGGGTCCACTAAAATATTGGCCCCAGAGGCCTATCCAAGAAGAACGGGGGCTATTTCTTCGTCTGAACCCCACCCTGCCTATATATAAATATATGTAAGGTGTATATAGAAAGCGAAAATTAGTAAATTGAGAAAAGGCGTAAATTAATTGAATAAAGCAAGACAGACAGAACGGTGGATTGAAATGAAAGGCTGGATAAAAAGAGAGTTAAATAAATAAATAACTAAAGACAGCTGGAAAATAATTAATTAAAGGGAATAAGAGAGATTGAGGGTGAGAAAAATTAAATAAAAACAAGCACACGACATGTATTGTATAAATATGATAGATAACTGAAAGATAAATGAGTTAATAAGTCAATTAGGAATTGGTGTTTCGTTCTGATGGACAGAGTGCATGTAACAGCTCGAGAATCATTGAACGGGATTTAATTAAATTTGATATTGATTAATTTTGTCAACATTTGTCGATATATTCCAATTCTGGTTCAACTCGGACAGCAGTAACGGCCTTTTTATATGAAGACCTACATACGTTTCTGGGCTCAGATCGATCAGATATCTCTAAATATTTATTTCAGTGATTAATATTTGGAACAGAAGTTACAGAGAGGAGTGCTATACATGCTCAACCTCCTACGTCTTGCGGCCTTCGAAATAATTAAACAAAGGGTACCTATAGCCGTCTTGTTGGCTTATCTGTATAAATTTCCAAACAGTAACAGAGCCAATGGGGCGAAATTATTAGGTTTACATAGCCTGACTTCCTACCTTATTAATTCCCACTATGTTCACCACAAAAGCCTCTCGCTGACTGCGGCCTACAGCATTCCTTCTGCGGTCATTGCGACCACTCGTAAGTGCGACAAAGAAAAGACGTATGTTGCCTAAGGTTCCAGACTTACGAGACAACCTGTACGTCGGTTACAGTATTGAAATATTCAAAAATGAATAGTGAAATTAAGTTTTTGACATTAAAATAAATATAAATAATCTACGTCGCTTTTGGAATTTGGTCTGTATACTCGTACACATATGTATGTATGTAATCACCCAACTAGTGGTCAGAGTTTCTGGGTACAGGTCCAGAGGTCTCGAGTCCGATACCCGGCGCTACCACATTTTCTGAGAAGTAGTGAGTCTAGAACAGGATGCACTCAGCCTCGTGAGGAAACCGAGATTAATGGCAGTGGGGATCAGTTGCGCTGACCACGTGACACACTCTATCAGCAAAAGTTGGCACTAATTTCGCCGACAAGCAACGGTCGCTCTGTCGGTATAGTTCACTTGCGGACTAAAGGCCACGGGGTTTGTTTTTTGTTTAGTTTATAATAGACAAAGCCCGTAATCACCAACGCCAACCCATGCTTCCAGTAGCTTTGCATTAAGTCTTTCAGACGATATTCGGATCACCCAGATGATAGATGATGATGATTTTGGAGCAATTGGTGGAATAAATATTGGCAGGGGAAACAGAATTACTCAGAGAAAACCTGCCCCAGCGCTACTTTGTCCACCACAATTACCACATGACGAGACTCGATCTCGAACTAGGGCCGCCGCGGTGGGAAGCCAGCGACTAACCGCGTAAGCTATGGTGCGACCTCATGTTACGCTACAAGCCCTGACTACAGCAGACAGCGCCACTTCTGTAACAACTTCTGTAGAGCCTACACCTGAGGCTATGGTGCGACCTCATGTTACGCTACAAGCCCTGACTACAGCAGACAGCGCCACTTCTGTAACAACTTCTGTAGAGCCTACACCTGAGGCTATGGT
>NW_019720711.1:2023037-2033508 GCF_002891405.2 Cryptotermes secundus | reverse complement strand
CTACACCTGAGGCTATGGTGCGACCTCATGTTACGCTACAAGCCCTGACTACACCACACAGCGCCACTTCTGTAACAAATTCTGTAGAGCCTACACCTGAGGCAGTAACGTCATAATTCAAATCCGCTTGAGAAATATTTTCTGTTCTCGGCAGGTTGCTACGGAATTGGGGTTTAGAATGTGATTGGTCGCAGTGTAACACAACGTGCGGGCTACATGAGTGCGCGTTACACTGGAACTGGGATAATATTAAATTTTTTCTCATAGAAATACGGGGCACGCGATAGCGCAGTGGTTAAGGCATTATGCTACAAGTCGCGGGTTCAAATACCGATGAGATCATTTTCAGTTGACCTAATCCTTCCGGCCGCACTATGGCCTCTAACAGAAATGAGTACCAGGAATTATATAAATAATTTTCCTGGGGAGTAAAGCGCGGGCGGCGCGTAAGGCTGACAACCTTACCGCCATCTTTAAGCCGATTGTCTAGATAATGTGGGAGCCTCAACGTCTCATAACCCTACTGGCCTCGACGACTTGACACAGGGATAGTTTTACTTTTACTTTTTACTTTTTTATCTCATAGAAGTACATTTCAAACTGCGGCCTGTATTGAACAAGATTTACTTTTCTATCCAAATTTTACTTGCTACTGAAATTTACTGTTAAATAGTTGGCATTGCTGCTCCTTGTTCAGGGGATTTCCCTTTCAGTTTTCGACCCGGTTTCTGACTTCCTTCTGATGATTCTAATTTCTTTCCATAGCCTCTTTTCAAATGGGCACCTTAGGGCTCTTTAGCTGCGGGGAAGGAGCCGTTATCGTGAAGCTTGCCACTTAATCTTCACCTAGTGCCAAGGTTAAGAACGAATGGAACTATAATAACTCCATACTGCACACATCTTCATGGCGTAGAGATTGTCTATATACAAGAAAATGTCTTTATAGCGTGGAGTCTGACATGGGCAACTTCATCTTCACCTTTACCTTACGTAAAGGGTAAATTCTTACGCCACTGATTGTCCATGTAGGAAAGGAATGATTTAAGGTGTTCCTGCCCTGCAGTACACTAAAAATATGTTTATTTTGTCTGTCTCGAAACGTGGCGGAACACAGGAGCAGAACAAATGTTGGTTGTCTCTAAATGTAGACAGACGCACGCATGCAACGGTGACACGCACACACGCACACGGCTACTCATTCTTCGTCAGAAAGATCTCATAAATTTTCCTTCTTTTATCATGACCTGCTGATGCCATGTAACAGTGAAGTAGTACTTAACTGTGATTACGCACACGGTCTGGGTCTAAGTTAGAAGGCAGGCTACATCCTCACATCCTAGGCACGTATTATAACAGTATTACATTGAATGGTGTCCTTTATGTCAGATTGTATATCTGATATACATGGCGTTTCGGAGCTGGCTCTACTTCCGTCTTCATGCAATTGTCATTATATCCCTACAGAAAGAATAATCCTTGTATTTTTTCTTTTTTATTTAGTGATGACTTAATTTTTCGATGCCACTACACTAAGATGAAGAACGTCTGTTTCACGAAATTACACATTTACCACCGCGGCGGCCCGGGTTCGATCCCCGGTCTGGTGAAGTGGGATTCGTGGTGGACAAAATGGCGCTGAGGCGGGTTTTCTCCGAGTAATTCGGTTTCCCCTCCCAATCTTCATTCCACCAAATTCTCCATTTTCATAATCACAAGGGGCAAACTACAATAGGCCAAGCAGTGGCCGCCGTGGCGAGTGGACCCAGTTGAAATCCATCTCCAACTATGCGAATTTAATTTTAATTTTAAAATAGATATTTAGGGTCTATATTGACCTTTTTTCGAGGTATTTTTGCTGGCAGTTCCATCCCTAAGCTACACAAATATTTGAAAGAAGTAGAGCACAGACAATTGTCATTCAATGCTTCTTGATACAGAATGTATCTAAAACCAACTCGACGGTGCTGTGTTTTTCTTGAGAAACTTATAGTTTGCTTATCTGCCCATGAAATTTCTTGGCGCAACCTGTCTCTTCATTATCGTCTTCACAAAAGTCCCCGTGTAAGTCCCTATCCGAAACCATGAGAATTGCGTTAACACCCTTACATTCAATTTCTTCAAGAGACGCCCTCACTTCTCTTCTATTTTTTTCCCCTTGGCACTACAGCCCCAGTGGGCCTAGGCCTACCTCCACGAACTTCTCCGTTCACCCTCACTTCTCTTACCCTTCGGATTTTCCCGCCAAAATACTGCCAAATTTCTTATATCCCGCATATCCTCCGAAATTTCGTCAACCTAATAGCTTACATTGTACAGTTTGCTCCAACCCCTTGTTTCTGCCCTTGCTCTAAGCTCAGATATCCTCACCCTGTTCTCATACACCCTCAGTCTATATTTCTTTCTTACCGGTTNCCGTATAAGGCTGCAATTCCTACTGAATGTAGAGCTGCACTACAGCATATGGCAAGATGGCGTCGAGGCGTTCGAGAGGTACTGGCTACACAGACACATACTTGGAAAAATTGAAGAGGGACGAATTATACTCAACAAACAGATCTAATACTACTGTATACATCAACTGCACGTAAAATTCAGTACACATTTAAATATATGTTATTTTATGTTAATTACCTTCACTTACATGTTGTGTTATAAGAATTATTGTCATTGTTAACTACATATTGTTAAATAAATAAAAATCTATCTATTTATGATTCTACAGTCGTTTTGTTGGACCTTAGCAGCTTTCTCTGCTTGTTAATCCTATTCGTAGTCTGTAGGACTCCTTGGTCGGGGGATCAGTCCGTCGCAAGGCCGCTACCTACACATAAAACAACACAAACACAGAATAAATGCACACAGACATCCATACCTTGTGTGGGATACGAGCCCATGATCCCAGTGTTCGAGCGAGAAAATACAGTGCATGGCTTGGACCGCGCAGGCGCTGTGATCGGCTACGAAGCAACACACATAGGACACAATTTAAGTTTTATATAAACCCATTTTAATCCTTCAGTCTTTAAACATAAAATACCATATGATTCTAAACCGAATGATAGAAAGTATTCACCGAATTTAACCTGCTCTTTACGTCTTCATGTTCAGCTAGCAGAGTTGTTTGTTAATTAGACAGAATCATGAGGTGTCCATTTCTTATATTGTGTTTACATATTTACATGGCACATATTTAGAAGGATTTAGCCCGTCAGTAATGTATCTGATTCTGACAGCCTCACACTTCTCTGTTTTACCTTTTTAAGTTTCTTTGGGTGGGGTGAGACTGAGTCCATTTGGTACGTCCGCCACTAACTTGTCTATTGTACCAACCCCGGATGATAGATGATGAAAGTGGAACAGTCGGTCAATGAGAATTGGCAGNAATGAGAATTGGCAGGGGAAACCTAAATACTCTGAGAAAACCTGCCCAAGTGCCACTATGTCCACCACAAATCCCACATGACCTGACTAGGGCTCGAACACGGACCGCCGAGGTGGGTAGCCGGCGACTAACCGCATGTGCTATGGCGCGGTCTCTGTGTTAGCTTAGTCTTAGTGTTTGTTACGTTCATATATAATTGTAATGTCCCGTTTAACGTCAGTGCAGGTCCTGTTAGCTGTCTTTATGATCTGCTAGAATTACGTGTATTTGGCTGTCGGCTACAGTCCGGGTAACTCCTTTGTTTCTAGTAACAGAGACAGTTGAAGCTTGTCTGTTCGTGTTGGGCTCGCTCATTATAGCTATCATAACTGCTTTCGTATCGCCAACAGAGCAACGAGATTATTGTGAAAGATAAACAGAAGATGAAGCAAATAATCCAGAATCTTTGCAGCTGGCATCATTTCGTATAAAAGATGCATTCCAGAGCAACCACGTGGTACTTCCGGTGTACTCAAAAGGGGTAGTTATGATTCGGGAATGGACAGTTATTTTTAGTCCGGAGTCGGGTATTTTTCAAATGGTTTCTTTGTAAATTTGATTCTTCATTGGTTTACTGTTTCACTGGTCGCAGATGCCAACCCATTGTTACAAACTTAATCGTAACGCAAAATGGAGGCAAATAGTTGGCCTCGTATTTCGTTAAATATTCATCATATCGACAATTTTTCTAATACTTCCATGAAGCAGGACCCTTCTGGAGAAGCCGGTAGTTGCTGAGCTTGGCAAGAAATTCATCTACTTTTGTGGAACGTCAAGAGTTCTCCACTTTACCCTGAGCTGAACCAGATGAACACAGTTCATTTCCTCGCGTCCTAATTCTTCAAATTTAGTTTTATTGCCAACCTCTGACGCCATGCCATAGCTCAGGCGGTTAGTAGCCGGCTTCCCACCTCGGCGGTTCGGGTTCGAGCCCAGGTCATGTGGGATTTGTGGTGGAGAAAGTGACACTAAGGCAGGTTTTCTCTCAGTACTTCGGTTTCCCCTGCCAATTCTCTTTCCACCAACTGCTCCACACTCATCATCTATCATCCGGGGCTGGTACAATAGGCCAATAGTGGCCGAATTACCAAGTGGGCTGTCTCACTACACCCCAAGAAACTAAAAAGTAAACTAACTTGGTAACTTCACATTTACGCTTATGTCGTCTGATAGTCTATTTCTTGTCAGTTCCTGACTAGCATTTTGTATGCATTTTTTATATCCCCATCCTCACATTCCACGCGTGGTTCCGAAGCAAATTTGAACATTTTAATATTATCTTACCTTCTACATCTAGATCTCCCAATCGGTTTCTTCCTTTGGTATTCCCCTTCTAAAATTCTGTACGCCACTTTCATCCTGCTTAGTTGTGTAGCACAAATCATGTAGTTTCTAGGGCCGCGCCATAGCTTAAGCGGTTAGTCGCTGGCTTCCCACCACGTCGGCCCGGGTTCGATTCCGGGTCTGGTCAAGTGGATTTGTGGTAGACAAATTGGCGCTGGGGTAGGTTTTCTCCGAGTACTTCGGTTTCCCCTGCAAATCTTCATTCCACCAATTCCTCCACAATCACCCTCACCTATCATCTTGGGCTGGTACAATAGGCCAGAAGTGGCCGCAGTACAAGGGACTTAGTCCCGCCCCACTAGTAATAAAAAGAACAATGTAGTTTCTAAGAATATAATTTTCTCCAGGTCTTTTTTTAATTATTTTTTCTTGGTTTCGAATATCTTCCTCGGGGTACTCGGCCGTCTGCTTTCACGCTGGTTTCTTGTTCGGCTTAATTTTCGAGTCTGAAGATGGAAGCGATATGTTCCTCCGAAACGTCGGCTGTCTTCTAACGAACTACAGGGCTTTGTATCTTCATACTGAGCGAAGTGAGAACCTGAAGTCAAGCGAACTCAGATTTCCTTTCAACTACGCTCTCCTTTGAGAGTTCTTTGTTTTTAGAAGGTGTTTCGTGTACATTGCAATGTTTTTTTGTTGAGCTGTGTGCTATTTGCTTTTTACACTTGAAACAAATGTAGCCACAATCTGAAGTTGCTGCATACTGTACACTCAATTGACAAACCTACTGCGACTGTCTTACTAAGAATATTTCCGCAAAGGAAACTGAAGGGACGTAGACATAAATTTAGAAGCAAGGATATAGTCAGCTGGTTGTGCGGCTTCCAGTTGCAATGAACACTGGTTGTCTTATTCGCTACAGTTGGAAGAAAGGCCTAATAGTCACAAGAATGTATGTCGAGCCCTTCCTCTTCATCCTGTGTTCTCTGCATGATCCACAAGGCAACAGAATTTCGTCATAACATATTGCAAGTTATGAGTGTAGGACCAGCTTGACGTATGGCCACTCGTTCCTAATTAAAGGCTCTTGTCTAATTAAGTACGTTTCAAGCCTCAGACACTTTGTTATTTGCTGCTTTTGGTCGAAAGTTACGTCGGGTGATATTTATTTCACACTTGTGAAAGTGAAAGTATCGAAGTTTGAGAGCGAAGCAACAGATAAAACTATGTAACTTCATGGAATAGAGTCATTTTTCAAAAGCTGATAGTCGCTCAGCTAGTGAATGATAAGGCCGCGTCATAGCTCAAGCGGTTAGTCTTTAGCTTTCCACCGCGGCGGCCAGGTTCGATCCCGGGTCTGGTCAAGTGGGATTTGTCGTGGACAAAGTAGCGCTTGGGCGGGTTTTCTCCGAGTACTTTGGTTTCCCCTGCTAATCTTCATTCCACCAAATTCTCCATCATCATAATCACTCGGGGCAGGTACAATAGGCCAATCAGTGGCCGCCGTGTCGATTGGACCCAGCTTGACTCCACCCCCCACTAAGAGAATTTAAAAACAAATTTAATTAGTGAATGATAAACCATAGCCTCATTACCGTGCTCAAAAGCCGCCACCCCTCCACTGTTCTCTATCCTGAGCCAGATGAATTCAGTCTCCATTCTCAGGAATTATTTCTTTAACATCCATTTTAATATTATCATCCAGTCTGTTCCTAAGTCTCCTCACTGATCTCTTTTCAGGCTTTCTTTTTACTTTGGCACTACAGCCCCAATGGCCTAGGCCTACCTCCATGAATTTCTCCGTTCACTTCGGTTTTTCTAGATCTTAGACATACGTTAGGACTCCTTGGGCGGGTGAAAAGCTCACCGCAAGGCCTCTACCTGTAGACAAACACAGAAAAACGCACACAAACATCCATGCCCTGAGTGAGATTCGAACCCACGATCCCGGCTTCCAAACGAGCGAAGTCAGTACATGCCTTAGACCGCTCGGCTACCGTGACTGGCAGTGTATAAGAATAATATATAAGAATTCAGTTCGTACCTCACAGGAAACAGATCCGAACCCACGATCCCGGCTTCCAAACGAGCGAAGACAGTGCATGCCTTAGACCGCTCGGCTACCGTGACCGGCAGTGTATAAGAATAATATATAAGAATTCAGTTCGTACCTCACAGGAAACAGATCCGAACCCACGATCCCGGCTTCCGAGCGAGCGAAGACAGTGCATGCCTTAGACCGCTCGGCTACCGTGACCGGCAGTGTATAAGAATAATATATAAGAATTCAGTTCGTACCTCACAGGAAACAGATCCGAACCCACGATCCCGGCTTCCAAACGAGCGAAGACAGTGCACGCCTTAGACCGCTCGGCTACCGTGACTGGCTCTTTTCAGGCTTACTGACTAAAATTCAGTATAAATTCTCTGTTATATCGCAGTCATTTAATCCCCCTTGATTTGATCATCTCAGTGAAATCTGGTGGAGCTTACAGATTATGAAGCTAACCATAACCTTGTCTTCTATGCTCCTTTATGTAGGGCAGAAGCCCACATGTAACACCCTACGAGTGTAGCTTATGCGAATGTAGCGAACATAAATGTGCCCGTCGCTTCTTTTGCCTTCCTTACCGGGTTCTTCCTTTCCGGCATGAAATTAACGTTGTAAGACGAAGTCCTGTTTCGCGAAACGCGTTAGACTCTTCGATACGGGAGTAGGACATCGTAAGGCCAGAATCTGTGGAAAACAGAAAACGCGTAACATCAATGGCCCTCACGGGATTCGAAGTCCCAATTTAGGCGTTTGAAAATCCCGAGTTAGTATTTGCCTTAGACTGCGGGGATAGAAATCTGATTCTGGGATGTTCCCTGTTTGGATCTAGGCTGATTTCCCGGTTGTTCTGTTTCCAGGATGCTCCTCAGTGTCTCCTGGCGTGCTTCAGCATAGGCTACACGCTCTCCCTTCCACGTCCTCCACAAATCTTACTTTACAGCCAGCATTCAATTAAAAAATATTAAACCTATATAAGTGAGGAAGCATCACTAAATAAACTAAAGAACTAAAATAAGAGATATCGAAAATTACAGTGCACATTTATTGTTCTTTTTAAAACATTGTTAACCCCATTTCTTCCCAAATCCCTCGTCGGCGTCTCCTCTATTTTAATTCGATTTAACTGTCTGGTTCCACTCGAGTACTTAGGAGTTCTTGTGGAGAGACAGAGAGACCGAAAAGAATGAACGCTGCTTGTGTCTCAGAGCAGAAAAGGAGAGAGAATAACAAAAATTAGATGTATCAAAAGCGAGTTCCTCTGCGTCATATCAACGTGCCGTGGTTTCAGCACGTTGCCTCATAATTTATTTTATTTGGCAAGGAATAATTTTTATATTAGGCCTCGAGCATAGTTTTGTCACGGTCATTTATGAAACATGAAAGGGTTAAAAAGTATTTAGGGTAATATTTTTCTTTCGGAACTCTATTAAATGAGACGGACGGCCTGAGAATGCTTTGTCAAGCGAATGATATATTTTCATAACACAAGAAAGCAGGCTGTATGATTATTTGCTTTGTGGGACACACCGCATATGCCGCATGTTTATTACCGCTTATTAAAACATCTCATTCTGACTCGTGAGTTATGGGCATCCTTCTTGTTATATTAGTCTTGGCCCGACTTCAAGGCAGCTGTAAGTAGCCAGCCTGCATGCTTATGAGAACGCAGCTTCGCTTGCATGACTGCTCACTTAGTCCGTAACAGAAAACTGCGTACAGCCCGCCCCTCTCCGTATGACGCTACCATCCCAGATGCTAGATACGCAGTGTAAATACTGAAGAAGAATTTGTAGACCTCCTTTAATCTAAGTAACATATACACAGCGCGGAATATGTAGTTCCTGATCCAGAACAAACAACGTTTTAATTTGGATAAACTGTTGTTAGAGCATTCAGTAACATTGAGGCCGAAGTGTAATGATGTGTGGAGTAGCTGCAGTACAAAGAATTATCAGACTCAGGCTAGGGCTCACTTTTACGCCACGCCCGTCTTTACTCCTAAGTGACTTCAGTTTATATTTTAAAAATTGATTGGACACCTTTGAATCGTAAGGCAAAATGCTCGTATCCTAATGATAGCTTGTTTGTACCCAGTTTTCTAACTGTAGTACCAATATTAAATCTTCTAAAGTACATTCATACGTGTATGTGCACCACGCACTTTACTTTCTTAACTATAAAAATTCGATATGTCGCTCAGGGACTATATTAATTGATTTCATATAATTTTTTTAATTCGCTTAGTGGGGGGTGGAGTCCAACTGGGTTCACTCGGCACGGCGGCCACTGATTGGCCTATTGTAGCCTGCCCCGTTTAATTATGATGATGGAGAATTTGGTGGAATGAAGATTGGCAGGAAAAACCGAAATACTTCGAGAAAACCAGCCCCAGAGCCACTTTGTCAACCACAAATCCCACTTGACCAGACCCGGGAACACCTCCAACAATCCTTCTATAGATGTCATGGCGGTTGCCTAGCGATAGACTGGATATCGCTTCCACGGGAACGTGTCTATCTACCGTTGCTTAGAAACGGATATATTTTTATCCGCTTATTGCTTAGCAACGGCTGTACTTGTCCTTTTCGAGGTCTCTTCCTAGCAACTGGTCTATACGCCACAATATTACAGGAAATTATGGGAGGAAATTATCACCCATTTTACTTTGGCACCGCACAGACCACATAGAAACCGAAAAATTATGGGGATACACAGACATACAGGCAGCAAGGTGATTTCATAAGCTTCAAATATTAGCGGGGTACATACACACAGATGGGCAGACACAAACGGATACACACACAATCATTCAGTTTTCTTCCAATTCTTAAATAAGTAACGAAGTTTTATTCTGGACAGCCACGAAGAAGATTTTGCAGGGTACATAAATATTAGGATGCAGTGCTTTCATTACCAATTGAGCTGAAGTTCACTTGTAGTTCTTCAAATTTGTATAAATCTTATATATTATTTGATCCCACCGTTCAGTGTGACTCGAGTGTACATTTATACATATATATGGTGCCTTTACATGTTTCGGTCAATTAAAGACCATATTCAGAAGGCAAGCAACACGTTAAGGAAACTACTGTTACATAAATCATAGTACATCAGGTTCAAAGTTGTCCCCAGTTTTACATAGAAAGATTTTAAATTAAGCTAAAATATGAGTTGAAATTTTAATAAAATTCTTATTATTTAAAATCTTAAACCGCTAAGGTTCATGTCTTCTTGCCTCTTATATCAACGGGAGACTGGTTAAATTACCACCCTGGGAGGTCAGGACAATTTTTTTTTCTTTATATACACGTTTGTAGAGGACGGTGTAGTCAATTCATTCTACAGGGTGATTCATATAGAACCGGCCCGACGAAATGAGGTGTAATATAAAATATACCGTACAGACATTAAAGTAATTTACACATATCTTATCTTGAATTGTGTGCCGTGATCAGAGCAGGCGTTGAAAGTGTCCGCCGTTTTCAAGTAGGCACTAGAAACACTCGCTGTTCAACAGTGAACTCCATGACTGTCGCCTGCGCACTGCAGACACGTTTCGGTATTGTCCTTGACCTTGCAGCATAAGGGCTGCCACTTACCGGATCATGCGCACACCACTGGACTCAACACGGCCCACGGATTATTATGTCGTAATTGTGAGCGGTTATATGCATCACCTGCGGAATTATTAGCAAATTCATCGGGCCGGTTCT
>NW_019720711.1:2006274-2022813 GCF_002891405.2 Cryptotermes secundus | reverse complement strand
AGGTGGAGGCAATATATTTCTCCGAAACGTCGGTTAACACAATATCTACAAGGCGCCACATCCCAGAAGACTGCTTTCTTCATAGTCACTGCCGTGAAAACCTCAAATCTTACATTGTGTAAATCTATTTGCCATTGTAACTGCTTTTATTTTTGGATGAAGTGTAGATAGTAAAAGTGGTTATGTGATTATTCGTCGTCCTCCTGAAAGTATCCGAGTTAATTCATCCCCCCCCCCCTTCGCGAAACAAAGCGCTCCCTGTAAGACGTACTCGAGGTAGGGGTAAGTTTATATGTATATGTATCATCGCACAAGGCAGTTCTTGTCGCGCGACATCTTCCCTGGCAACAGAACACTACATTGTGTGCCACGAAGTTCAAGGAAATTTTAATTTGTGTCCAATGTAAATATGATTCAAGTGCTGAACAAATCAGCGATTAATTTCTAGTTTAGTTGAAACCGTCTGTCTGGTGAATTGTAATATTTATCTAATCTATTGTTTTGTTGCGCATGCGCCGGAGTAGCGTAGTCAGTATTGTGGTGATTGTGGAGCACTTGGTGGAATGAATATTGACAGGGGAAACCGAAGTACTGGAATAAATCCTGCGCTAGTGCCACTTTGTCCACCACAAATCTCACATAACTGAAACTGGGTTCGAACCCAGGCCGCTGCGATGGGAAGCCGGCAACCAGCCGCCTGATCTATGACACGGCCTCTTGTTCATTATATCGCGTCCGAAGCCCTTCAGAAAACCATGTCCTGCGTCGATGGCGCGGAATATTCCAACTCGTTAGCTTCCCGCCCGGTTGAAGGACATATCCATCCTTTACCCGCTGCTGAGTGGTACTAGCGTATAATCCTGCTAGGAAAATAAGCCTCTAACAAGCATATGTATTTTCTCGGCTCTTATCCGTCGAAAATTCTTTGTGTAGTCCTAATATAAGCTTTGTATTTCAAACTGTGGTTCGCAAACAGTTGATTATTTCTAATTATTTTCGTTTTTCCAATTACGATGTGTAGTTGCACCTATAATGAAACACGAGGCAGGTGTTTATGCTTACAAAATTTGGGTTGTACAGCCAAGTAAGTCACTATTAGCTTCTGACGAAAGTTTCTACTCCCTAGACATATTCTGAAACGTTTCATGCGTCAGATGTGCTGAATATTAAACTGCATTATTTCTTTTTTTTTTTGTTTTCAGGTAAGTGGTCCTACCTACATGGCTTGCTGCCAGGATAGAAGCTGGTACCGTAAGTCTCTGTTGTTCCACTCATCCTCAGATCGAATTAACACATTATGTTGTGATTATCAGTGACAGATGGGAAGGCCTGCGAGCCCGGCCCACACATCAGTCTCTAGTGAGCATTACGAAACTTATTGGTATATTTATTTATCATGAAATAATTAAATTGCAGGATGCCCTGAATTATAAATAACGCAACAATTTACTAAATAAATCCAGACTTCACAACACCGTGTACTTTGCAACACTGACTGCCCGGTTTGTGCCATTTCTGTCAGTCTGTGATTCCACACGATACTCTGACGTGCTGGCTGCAATATTCACAGACAAGGAGAATCGTGTCGCCCTCTGTCTCCAAGGGGAGGTAAACAAGTTTCAGTATCTTCTGTAACCCAATTAGCTACAAGCCGGAAGGTCGCAATTCGAAACAGATGAGTGGATTTTTTTTTTTTTTTCAATTTACCTAATCCTTCCAGCCGCACTATGGCCCTGGGTCCAATCAGCCTCTAAGAGATATGAGTACGAGGAATATTTCTGGGGCTAAAGGGCGGTCGGCGCTTAAGGCTGACAAACTTACCTTCATCTGTGAGCCGATTGTCCAAAGAAAATGTTTGAGCCTCGACGTCTCACAACTCTATGGGCCTACACGGCCTGTTACATGGTTAAATTTACCTCTACCGTGGTAGTTTTTATCCGTAAATTATTGCGTGATTTGTAATTATTAATTTTTGGCCTCTTGCAATTGAATGACCCTGTAGTATGTTGTATGGTTCATAATTTGGCGTGTCTAAGAACAGCATGCTGAAGAGAATACGTGGCCCTTCGAGGGAGGAAGTAATCGGATAAGGAAGACAATCGTATATTCTTACCCTTCGCTAAAATAATTAGGATATTAAAGTCAAGGAGGATGAATTGGAAGGGATATATAGCACCCATTAGAAGATGGATAATTCATATAAAGCTATAGTAGTAAAACTTGACGGAATCAGACCTCTTATGAGCTGTAAGTGAAGATGGGATAATAATATTAAAATTGATCTGAAAAACATTAGTTTACAGGGGTATATGGGTGCTGAATGATTTCTTAAAAGGCGGGCAAATTCTTGACCAGTTGAGAGCCAATTAGCCTGTCAAGAAATCTGTTACATAGAGTTTTTTTTTCCTTAGCACTATACCCCAGTGGACCTAGGTCTACCTCCATGAACTTCTCCGGTTGCATAGAGTTAGTTAAAATATATTAAGAACATTTCTTTGAAACTGAGTAGAGGGACATTAAAATTACATAGGCCTGAGAAATTTCGCTTAATGGTGGGTGGAGTTCAACTGGGTTCACTCGGCACGGCGGCCACTGATTGACCTATTGTACTTGTCCCGGGTGATTATGATGATGGAGAATTTGGTGGATTGAAGATTGGCAGGGGAAACCGAAGTACTCGGAGAAAATCCGCCCCAGCGCCAATTTGTTCACCACAAATCCCACTCGAACAGACCCGGGATCGAACCCGGGCCGCCGCGGTGGGAAGCCAGCGACTAACCGCTTGATCTATGGCGCGGCCACTAGGCCTGTGAATATCAATACCTTATGATTGCATTTCTGATTTGGATGATATTTCGTATAAAGTTCTGTAAAGAGGTAAGGGTGTTATTAGAATATCCTTACTTAATTCGTCAGCAAAAGTAAAAGTGACCAATATTTAACATCTTTAAGTCAGTGATCGTGTGCTGCCAGGTCCTCTAAATTAATTACTTTAATTGACTACAAAGAATTATTCTTGTTCAGCAAACAACATCTGATCTTTATCCAAATTGAAATTGAATTGCCTATAGGCTGTGAGGGCAAGGTGTGAAATTCATCAGGCATTCAATTGGGGGGGTGGGAGAATAAGCTAGAAATAATAACAAAATGGTTGGTTTAACCCAGACACCAATAGCATTGCTTATCTGAATAGAAGCAACGTAAATACTGGTGGATAAGTTAATTAATTAAGTCGTAACTTAAACCGCTGTTATATGATGTTTTGTTGTCAAGTTGTCACGAAGGGGTCGTTAGCGTAGTGGACGCTCGGAGATCCTAAGGATGTGTGTCACGCCACGCCACACCACACCTCCTACAAACCACAAGTTCGCGTGTCCCCACGTCACACAGAGGAACCCTTTTATTAGTGCAGGCCTGGGCTTTGTGCAGTGGCGGACTTGTGATGGATGCTACCTCTATCTCAGTGTTTCTCAGCCGCTGGGCCGTGACCTCTACTCGGCCCTCGTCTTATATAAAAAAAGAATTTACCGGGCCGCGGTCTCACAAGGTTGAGAACGACTGCTCTATTTCTTCGAAAGGCTTAAGTTAGTCCATCGAATAAAAGAACAAGGAGTAACACATTTAAGTAAATGCAATGTGCCAAGATTACGAGAGAAATTCGAGGATGGAATAATTTATAAACACATTTTAACGCAAGAATTTCTTGGAAGAAATATTAACGTACTTTCTTTTCACTACATATTGAATATTCTATACGACACGGACCACATAGAAAACGCCGCGTCCAACAGTTGCGTGTGTATTCTTTGACGCGGAAACACGTTACCGCGATGTTGCCTAGCAACATTAAGGAGGAACATGAGGTGATCTCTCAAGCCGCCTCTTGTGTTTTATAAAATAAGGAAAGTAGGCTACCAACAATGGATGGTAAAATCATAGGCTTTATAAAAGAACAGCTGGACATTCTTAGAAAACAGTAATTTGAAATATCAGTTATTTTGGAACAACGAATTCAAAAGCATACAATTATATGGATGCTTGCTACCATTCAGTTCCAAAATTTGTTTTCCCGTTACGTACCTAGAAGCATAAACATTAAGATGTACAGAAGTTAATTTTACCTGCTTTATATGGAAATCAGACAGTCTTTCACATTGAAAAGAAAATGTATTTAGACATGAGGCAGAGTAAGAATAAAATTGAAATAATTGCATAATGAAAAGATTCTTAAGGTTCGCCCACACAGAGGACTACGTACGGCATGTTTGCTATACGAACAGAAAAATATCTCTCTTTATTGCCAATGTGACTGGCCACACAGACTTCTGTACGCTACGTACGCTATGTTCCCTATGTTAGCTGCGTCGCAGAGTGTACACAGCGTACGTAGCGTACGTAGCGAACATAGCCTAGCGCTCTGTTTGGCCGAACCTTTAGTGTGTGGTCTCTTTACGAAATATTAGGACGATCAACTGAAGGAAACTGATACGGTTGGTTCATGTAGCACGCACTGGAAGGAGAGAAATACATACGAAAATTTGATCTGAGTACCGGCAAAAAGGTAACCACATAGGAGACGCAGGAGTATATGAGGGGTTAAAATTACAATTAATATTACAGAAGCAGGCATTAGGCGTGGATTGACTTCATTCTCTTCAGAACAACATCCAGTGGCGGGCTGTATTGATCGCAGCAATGAACCTTGGGATTATATTAAAGGTGGTGAATTTTTTACTACATGAGCGATTCCTGAGATGTGACGCCGTGTGGTTTGGTATGTTAGTACAAACGCTTCTTAGGAACATACTGCCTCCATCTTCATGGAATAAAACTGAGAGAACACGTTCCTCAGAAACGAATCTTAATAATCACAGCCGTCAAAATCTCAGATTGAGCCTTATTGAAAATGTTTTCGGTCCGTGAGCTAGGTATTTCATTTGTAACACAAAATACTGTTTAGAACAGTTAAAGGAAACAAAAGCGTGACAGAAACGCCAGAAAGGAGATCCTAAATATTCATATTTTAAGGGAATTTTACGAGTATAAACTCTGAGATACGTCTCAACAGTCTCTGGAAGGAAATGTTCCCTTGGTTCCGCCACTGAAAAGAGCCGCTGCAGGACAAGACGACATTTGACAGCTGAGCAGTCCTCTCTCCCTGCCCCATTCACGAACTCGACTAACAGAATATGAATACATATTCTCATTGGAAATCGGTAATGTACATATAAGCCAGAGTCTTATAAATTCGTGACCCCAAGGAGATTATGTACAGATACACTAAATTACTATCATAAAGTAAGTAAAAAGTAAAGCTATCCCTATAACAGGCCGTGAAGGCCCATAGGGTTGTGAGACGTTGAGGGTCCCACATTATCTAGACAATCGGCTCATAGATGGCGGTAAGGTTGTCAGTCTTACGCGCCGACCGCGCTTTACTCCCCAGGAAAATTATTTATTTAATTCCTGGTACTCATTTCTGTTAGAGGCTGAGTAAACCCCAGGGCTATAGTGCGGCCCGAAGGATTAGGTCAATTGAAAAAAATCCAATGACCTCATCAGGACTTGAATCCGCGACCTCCAGGCTTGTAGCATAGTGATGTGGAAATAACTTGACACTTTTGTATGTGCTCTTTTCAGGTATTTTTCCTGAACAGAACAATTGAACATTGATCTGAAGCAGAAAGTTTTGCGCTGCTATGTCCGAATAAAGGAAAGCCACAATAAAGTCTTGTTTTAACAGCAAAATATCAAATGCTATAACTTACTTCACGATGTGGGGTCTCTTTGATCTTGCAGCTGATCAAGCAATCTCTTGGTATTATAGAACCGATAGGATATATTTGCAAACATGCGGCCAGACCTATGCTGCCCCATTTAATTCGCTGCACATGACCTTATGAGGAGTCGGGATAGCGCAGTCGGTACAGCGACCAGCTATGGGTTGACCAAGGGGTCGGGTATGTGAGTCCCGCGAGGGGCAAGAATTTTCACTCTTCATGTCCACTGGGGCTCACCCAGCCTCCTATCCAATGGGTCCCGGGGTCTCTTTCCCTGTAGGTAAAGTAGCCGGGGCGTGAAGCTGACCACTCACCTGCAACTAGTGTCGAGATCAAGAACAAGTGGTTATATACATCCACTCCCGGCTACGCCTTCATGGCGTAGTGCTTAATAAGTGAAGCATTGGGAAAGCTTTACCTTACTTTACTTTTACCACATAACCTCATGCATTGTTAGAAAATATACGCTCATAACTTGATATGTGAGGAATTCAGTAGCGTAGTTAGTTGAAGCACTATGCTACAAGCCTGAAGGTCGTGGGTTCGAGTCCCGATGAGGTGTATTTTTTTCAATTGACCTAACCCTTCCAGCCGCAATATGGCCCAGGGGTCGACTCAGTCTCTAACAGAACTAAGTACCAGGAATCTTCCTGGGGTGGGGGTAAAGAGCGGCCGGCTCTTAAGTCTGACAACCTTACCGCCATCTGTGAGTCGCCTGCCTTGAGAAAATGTGGGAACCTCGACGTCTCAAAACCGTATTGGCCTCCATGGCCTGTTACAGAGATAACGTTTGCATGGTATGTTTTAACCTTTTCTTTGGAGTCTATCAATTTGAGGCTAAATTAATATCCATGTTCTGGACTTAAGAATGAATCCTGTTAATTTAGACACACTTCAAGCATAATAATGTTGGCTGCAGCCAAGAGAAACTTGTTCAATTTGCGGAAACCTGTAACGTCCGTTTACGCAGATCTCCACTCCAGACAAATGACTGCAATAAACTTCACGTATTTTAATACGTACTTTCTTTTAGTTCATTAGCCAATGTGTTCATTTATTTGAAATACAAGCCTGTTGTTACAAAACACTTCACATTATGGACATCACTTGGAAAGCAAATTTGTTTCTTCATATTTCGTCAATTACTGGTCAAATGAAACAAGTTATGAAATGTATCCACATGGTATCAGTTTTCTTCCAATCGCTGATCTTTGTTTTTTTATTATCTCGAACACCGTAAGAATGATTGAAAATTGTATTAACCATGAAATGAATTTCCCACTTATCTTTACAACGTTTGACCGAAAGAATATTCACCCTTTTATATATTCAGGGGGTCACGCGGCAGCGTAGTAGGTTGAGGGGCTATGCTACAAGCCGGAAGGTCGCGGATTCAAGTCCTGGTGAGGTCATTTGATTTTTTTTCAATTGATCTAATCCTTCCGGCCACACTATGGCCCTGGGGGTTCACTCAGCCTCTAACAGAAATGAGTACCAGGAATTAATTAAATAATTTTCCTGGGGAGTAAAGCGCGGCTGGTGCGTAAGGCTGACAACCTTACCGCCATCTTTGAGCCGATTGTCTAGATAATGTGGGACCCTCAACGTCTCACAACCCTATGGTCCTTCCGGCCTGTTACAGGGATAGCTTTACTTTTTTTTTTACTTTATTATTATATATTCAGGGAATTCTGCTATGAATGTGTACAGAAACTCGTGTACTTCTCACATAATTGTCCGTTAAGCGTATTGTTTTCCTATTTCACATAAAATTAGAATGTGTCGACAGATTTTAATGAAACTTCTCAATATGAAACATTACGAGACTGAGCTTGGCTGTAGGCTTCTGCCCGATATGCTACATGATGCCAGATAAACAGATACACACTCTGAATCTAATAGGGGTGCAATCCTATTTACAGCATTAAATTGGAAACGCGTCAAACATGATTCAAAGAAAAGGTATAGGTCCCAATAATATATGTATTTTATGTCGTGCATGTCATTAACACGTACACTGAACTGTTTTAGAGAAAACTGGAACTCACAACTAAAATTAAATTCGCCCAACAACGTTTAATGTAGACACTCAACAATCTATCATATTTGACAGAAACTATCCAGGAAACCAGAAACAGTCAGCAAAGGTGGTATTAACTCAGATGGTTAACAAATTACATACCGAAGAAAGCAGTCTTCTGGGATGTGACGCTGTGGACATATTGTGTTAACTGACGTTTCGGAGGAATGTATCGCCTCCTTCCTCAGGGTAGAAAAAAAGAAGAAAATCCGTGAGAGAGGAACTAGCTTGAGCAGGTGCTAGCAGACTAAATGTTAAAACCTGCTCATTCTAGTTCTTCGCGAATCTTCTTCTTTTTTTTCTACCGTGAAGATGGAGGCGATACAATACCGTCTCTACCAATTCTCTTCCGTCCTCTCTTCGGAACATTCGCTCTACCGCCATCTTTCCAAATCGAATAAACACTTCGCCAGATTATAAAAGGAATACGTAATGTGTTTCCTGCGGTTGCTAGTTAATCCTTATCTATACGTTAGCTTTGAAGTTACATTTGGTGTATATCGAAATATGTCATCAGTTTTTAAATTCTATAGGCCTCAAATTATCGGTCTATGGCTCTACAGTACTTTTGTAGACCTTGACTATCAGTTTCTAAATGGATACACAGCAAGTAGGACTCCTTGGACGGGGGATCAGCCAGTCGCAAGGCCGCGACCTACACACAGAACAACACAAACACAAAATAAACGCACACAGACATCCATGCCTCGAGTGGGATTCGAACCCACGACTCCAGCGTTCCAACGAGAGAAGACGGTTCATGCCTTAGACCGTGCGGTCACTGTAATCGACAAGGCCTCAAATTAATAACAGTTATTTTGTGAGTTCTGTATACAATGCCATTTTCGTGTGTAGTTTGTATCTACTAACGTAAATATATGCAACTGTAAGAGTTTATAATCTTTCCTACATTTCGTATGCAGGTAACTAGGAATTTTATACAGTTCAAGAAATCCTCTATGACACACAAATTCGATGTTCAGATCATCAGAAATGTTTCTCTTAAAATAACGGAATATTGGTATATTTTTACGTTGATTTGAAACCGAGATTAACGGCCGTGGGAATCCGTTGAGCTGACCACGTGACATCCTCTATCAGCTATAGTTTGCGCTAACTCCGCCGAAAAGCAGCGGTCGCTCGGTCAGTATAGTTCGCTTGCGGACCAAAGGCCACGGATTTTTATTTAGATTTGTTTTGAAATATAGATTGTCTGCAAAGAATTATTTTTATACATTTTATTTCAAGTATAGCTGAGACGAATTTTTGCAGTCACTCGAAGGTTCATTATAGTGTTCACAAGAGCCTGTCAATGGACCATGTCCTGATCCAGGAGAGTAGCTCTAGAGTGTTCAAAAATAGACATTTGTGTATTGAGAGTCCCGCTTGTTTTCCGCAGAGGATAGGCTGTTACTGTGATTGTAGAATCAGAATTATTGTCACTGAACTATGCACGTGCCGGTCACGGTAGCCGAGCGGTCTAAGGCATGTACTGTCTTCGCTCGCTTGGAAACCGGGATCGTGGGTTCGAATCTGTTTCCTGTGAGGTACGAACTGGATTCTTATATATTATTCTTATACACTGCTGGTCACGGTAGCCGAGCGGTCTAAGGCATGTACTGTCTTCGCTCGCTTTGAAGCCGGGATCGTGGGTTCGAATCCCACTCAGAGCATGGATGTTTGTATGCGTTTTTCTGTGTTTGTGTACAGGTAGAGGCCTTGCGACGAGCTGGTCACCCGCCCAAGAAGTCCTACCGAATGTGTAAGATCTAGTAAAAACCGAAGTGAACGGAGAAGTTCATGGAGGTAGGCCTAGGCCCACTGGGGCTGTAGTGCCAAGGGAGAAAAAACTGTGCATATGATGTAGGCAGTTCCAAATTTAAAGAGAGGCAGATAGGGTCAGAAATAAGAGAACAGAATCGGGCTGGTTCCCACGTTTAATATAAGCACATGCGAAGCGTAAAGCCATCGCTTTGCATATCTACCATGTGTCACTGTAACCTTTGTTTTATGTCCATGAGGGTACTAACACATGGATGCGCAAGGGTCGTGGAAATTAGAGAGAAATTGTACATGGGACTTTCATTATTAGTCTGATCAATATGGCTAACCTCCTGGGACACTGTGACACCACTCCGACAAGTAGGGTAATGCATGTCCGCCACCCTCATCTTCCAAACGCGAATCCAATTACGTGATTAAATTGCTTTTTATGCTTCAAGTGATTATAAGCGTGCCTAATGAACTTGGCGATTACGAAAATCTAGTAGTGTGTGTGTGCTGGTAGAACCGTCCGTAACTGTTTGTGTCGCCTCTGTGACAGGCGGCTCTGTCCATGTCACCACAAAATTGAATCAGCACTTTAGTTTGAAGGGATGAACATTTTCTTCCCTGCGAAATTATTTACATGAAATTGCCAGACCGCCCAAGCTAAGGAGATTTCAATTTGCTTGATTACTCTGTGGAAATATTGTTCTGTATTGATGTAAATACACTGCAACTTATGTGGAACGTTCGCAAAAAGAAGCTGAATAAGTGCGCGCGTCTGTCTGTCTGTCTGTCTGTCTGTCCGCATGTAACAACTGAACGGATTTTCATGAAAACTTATATTGGGAGTTTTACTGAAATATATGGACACTTCCAAATTTTGGTTCAAATCATATGAAAACCGGAAACTTTATATGCTCAACTCCATAAATACATATCAGAGACAAAAAGTTTGGAACAGAAGTTACAGAGATAACTGAATCCTACATTTATCCCGGATAAACTTTTCTCATAAGTCTTATGCTTTTCAAGACACTTAACATAAGGAATGGACATGCAAGGGTCGTCGCATTATGCCCCGTACATTTTCTGTCTTGTAGTAATAACTGTACACTGAGGAGAATATTTGGACCGAAGAGAGACGAAGTGACAGGAGGTTGGAGAAAACTACATAATGAGGAACTTCAAAACTTGTACTCGTCTCCACATATAATTAGAATGATAAAGTCAAGGGGGATGAGATGGGCATGACATGTAGGACGAATGGGAGAGATATTGGTGGGAAAGGCAGAAGGAAAGAGACCACTAAGAAGACCAACACGTAGGTGGGTGGATAATATTAAAATGGATCTTAGATAGGATTGGATGGTATGGATTATATTGATCTGGCTCAGGATAGAGACCAGTGGGGAGAGCTCTTGTGAACACGGTAATGAATTTTCGGGTTGCATAAAATACTAAGAAGTTCTTGAGTAGCTGCACAATTGACGGCTTCTCAAGAAAGGAGCAGCTTCATGAGTGAGTGAGTGAGTGAGTGAGTGAGGCCCATAGGGTTGTGAGACGTCGAGGATCACACATTTTCTAGAAAATAGGCTCACAGATGACTGTCAGATTGTCAGCCTTACGCGCCGTCCATCCTTTACCCCCATGAAAATTCCTGGTATTATTTTCTAATAGAGGTCGAGTCGACCCCAGGGACACAATGCGGCTGGAAGAATTAGGTCGACTAAAAACTTCAATGATTTCATTTGGAATCGAACCCGCGACCTTCGAGCTTGTAGCATAGTGCCGAAACCAACTACACTGCCACATGTCCCAGGCTTTGCTATTATAAGTTTCGATTCTTTGGGTTCTACTACTACAGATACGTAGTAAGAGCAACCATCGCGTTTTCGCTAGCAGATATACCTTTAATGTCCACCCCCAAAGAGACTGGCACCTATTGTGCCTCCCCCCATCACCAGGATTTTTCAATCCTCACCTGGAACCCACCCACACTTTTTGGCAAATGATCTGCTACAACCCGCGAGCTGCAATTAATTATCATGCGAGAGTCTGTCTAGCTCACAGCTGTACAGAGTTTCAAACAGCAAGTCCCAGTGACTTGACGTAAGCTGTCCGTGGCGCCTAGGTACATGGAGTGGGCGGAGAAGTTGCACGTACGTATAATAATGCATTGGTTCAGATCCACTCTCTGTCCTACGGAGCGGGTTACCAGGGCGGTGAGCTCGGCCACCAGAATACGTACACAGAAGGGGAGTGTCTGCCGCCAGACACGAGGAACTGTGATGACTGTGAACATGAACACGATGCCTCTCACGGTATCATCTGATAGCCAAACTAAGCGCTCCGTCACACGTACATGTCCACGGAATGATAACTGCTAGCTGGAAGTATGTTCAGAAACCCTGTTACAAACATATTTGCCTTGCGCGTATGTAGAAGGTATTGATGATTCTGTGCTTAATTAATTAAACACCACACCATGAAGGCGTATGGTGGAGTGATGGTATAGCTCAACCATTCTTCACCTCCGCAGTAGATGAAGATGAGAAGTCAAGTTCACGACCTGACACTTTAGCCCCCTGGCACCCATTGTGTACAGGGCTGGGTGGGCCCCAGAGCCGGTCTGGACGCTGTAGTCTAGAAAAAATCTAACCTGCCGGGAATTTAACGCATGCCATCCAGCCCGTAGTCCAACACTACACCTACTGAGCTCTCCCAGCTCCTATATTTATAAGAGGATAATATTAAAGTTTATTTGATTTGAAGGTTTAACTGGTATTAGTAGGTACATTAGATTACGATTTTGGGATTTTATGTCGTATAGTTTGGTAAGCAAACATTGTTTCAGAGGAATCTGCTAGCTTCATCACCTATCCTGAAAATTGAGGCAACAGATTCCTCCGAAACGTTTGTTACCAAAATACTTGGCATTATATCATAGAAGACCGTAATTGTAACATTAAGATGTATCGCAAAGAAATAAATTGGGGGGAGGGGACTACATTCGTCTGGTTCAGGTGTAGGAGAACCGTAGGACACGATAGGCCCTAATGAATCCTCGGGTTCCAAAAAATTATTAAGAAATTTTTGATTATGTGAAGGACTATGAGCTTCTCAAGCAGAACTAGGCCCCATGGAGTTAATTAGTTACAGACATGCTTAACAAACGCCAGTTACTGGAAGTCATTGCAAAACCGTCCTCATTTACACTCATGCACACACATAGGGCTCACATACAGTGACTATGCTCCTCTACAGTAGTGGTAACTAGCAACCTAAACTTTACTCACGCCTATGTGTGTTGCTGAACCGCCTCTGTGGTCTAATGGTCAGAGCTCCTGGCTACAGATCCAGAGGTCCCGGATTCGATTCCCGACGCTATCATATTTTCTGAGAAGCTGTGGGCCTAGATCTGGATCCACTCAGCCTAGTGAGGATAATTGAGGAGCTATTTGAATGGAATAGTAGCGGCTCCAGTCTAGAAAACCGAAATTAACAGCCGTGGGGACCGTTGCGCTGATCATGTGACACCCTCTATCCGCAAAAGTTGGCACTAACTTCGCCGACAAGCGGCGGTCGCTCGGTCGGTATAGTTCGCTTGCAGACTACAGGCCACGGAGTTTGTGTGTTGATGAATGATTATTTAAAACGAAACATTGAGGAAATAAATTACAGTGAATTCTAAATGGAGTAACTTGACACTGATGATCAGCTAAATCTCGGGGAGCAATTCGCGATGAATAAGGTTCAGTGGACCTCTCTTGAGGCACTTGAATCCAATCCATATCCTCACATCCTATTTATTTAACTACGTTCAACATTGCCCTTCCTTCTAAACCTAGGGCTACCACAAGTTTCCGACTAAAGTTTGAACACCCCCTAACAATGTTGCAGGTTTCTTCCTTCTTACCCTCTTAGTAACATTACAGAGCTCTTTAACAGGCAGTTTCCACCATCCTGTTGTTACTTCCACTCTCGTAGTCGCCGCCTTGTTGCAGACATCTTCAGGCTATGTTGAAGCTTCTGACCAGAAGACGGTAAACCGTTTCAGGTAAAAGGGAAGTTGTCCCTGTGCTTAAATAATTAAGCACTACGCCATGAAGGCGTATGGGGGAGTGGATGTATAGATCTTTACCTCTGCACTGGTCGAAGGTGAATGGTTAGCTTCACGCCCTGGCCGCTATACCCCTATACCCATTCTATAGGAGGCTGGGTGGGTCCCAGAGCCGGTCTGGAGAAGAAATTTTTGACCCTACCATGACTGGGACTCCGACCCCTCGGTGGTAACCAGTCGCTATACCGACTGAGCTATCCTGTCTCCTAAATGATTTTAGGACAGGAAGTATTATTTTGTATTATTTACTATTTCCCTTAGTGGGGTGAGAGTGAGCCCACTCTGTACTGCGTTCACTACTGGCCTATTTTACCAGCCCCAGATGATAGATGATGATGACTGTGGAACAACTTGTGAAATGAAGATTGACAGGTGAAACCGAAGTACTCGGAGAAAACCAGCCCCAGCGCCACTTTGTTCACCACAAATCCCACATGACCAGACCCTGGCTCGAACCCGGGCCGTCGCGGTGGGAGGCCAGCGACTAACCGTTAGGACTCGAAGTAACTAGGAGCACTGGATTAATGAGGAATGTTTCCGATTGTTATGAAGTTTTTGTTAGGTATGTCCTCTTGCTGGGGCTTACGTGTGTGTACGTAAAGCACTGAAATCCACTTTGGTCTACCTTCTGTAAATGGAACAGATTAGAGAATTGGGCCCACATAGTTTGTGTGTAGCCTACATGACCCTGAAGTTGGGTGCAATCGGACAGTATTGCGGCTGTTCTGAATGCTTAAGGAATATGAAGACAAACCTGTTTCCTGGTATTATGAATTTGTCAGAATCTTATCCATTGTGCTGATTTTAATAATGAAATGCTCGTTCTAGAACTTTGTTGAGTTTGTTACTTTTATTTGCATATCCATGAAACGAACGAACAAGCGAGATAAACAAGGAGCCTTTCTTCGAAGTTCCACATTTTATATGAAAATTACGTCGGATATGTAACTGAATGTATATAACCGTGATTAAACACATCCCCGATCTAGAAGCTGAATATCTGTAAGGTGACAAATTAAATATTTATCTCATTACTAAGTTTCCTGCTCCTTAATTATAACGGTTGCATTAGACATGATAACTATCGGGGCTTACAGGTAGGAAGTTAATGTCATGCTAATTCTTATAATGATCGATCCCTCTAACCTACATTAAGTCATTTTTTTTTCCTTGGCACTACAGCCCCAGTGGGCCTAGGCCTACCTCCATGAACTCCGTTCACTTCGGTTTTTCTAGATCTTACACATTCGGTAGGACTCCTTGGGCGAGTGATCAGCTCGTCGCAAGGCCTCTACCTGTAGACAGACATAGAAAAACGCACACAAACATCCATGCCCTGAGTGGGATTCGAACCCACGATCCCGGCTTCCGAGCGAGCGAAGACAGTGCATGCCTTAGACCGCTCGGCTACTGTGACCGACACATTAAGTCATACCTAGGCTTACTCTGTTTATATGTGACAAGAGGACCTTCTACGAATGTCGAGGCAGGGTAAGAAACCGCAGCTCTCTGCCTCTCTACCCCGCCGGCACTTTGTAGGACTTTGGCCCTTTTTTTTTTTTCAGTTTCTTGATCCTATACACAATCGGTAGGCTCCTTGGACGGGGAATGAGCCCGGCGCAAGGCCTCTACCTACACTCAGAACAATACAAACAGAATAAACGCACAGATATCCATACCTCGATTGGGATTCAAACCCATGTCCCCCGTGTTCCACCGGGCGAAGACGGTTCATGCCTCAAACCGCGCGGTCACTGATCGGTAAAAGCCGTAGCTATATTAATATTATTAACAGATAATTAACCCCGTTAGCATTGGTTAAATGTGAGTTCCTTAATATTTACCCTTCCTCATTGGTTTTGATCATTTCTTACAGACACATATTGGTCAAACAGTTAATTATCAATAGAAATATTACACTACATGTATGTATTAATCGTGCCTTTGTCAGTTTCAATGAACAGTGGGCTCAGGGATACTAATATGAAGGTTACACTCATCGCAATGCAATTTAGTATTTACCAGATGTACCCAGACTGGATCTCGATCGAACTTCCGGTCATCTTGTCTGAAAGTTTCTGTGGTTTTCCTCAGCCTTTCCATGAGAATCCTTCTATAATTTCTTCAAATTGGTACGGTAACTCAGAATTATACCTTTTCAAGGGTTGCTTTTCAGCTCAAATGTTTTAAGTTGCCCTCATTAAATTGACAAGGAATGTCAAATGTAAGTATGTACAGTCAAAACAAGATCATTAAACTTGGAGAAATTATAAAAAGTAGAATCTGACTCCATGTACTAGAATCTTGTTAAAAAGCTGATAGTTGCTAAGTTAATCTGGATATTTCTTCGCGTTTATGGAAGACAAAGCTCCATTTTCCTAATCAATAAACCCAGTTCCTGTGTCCTAGCCAATCCTCATTCTCCAATACCAGCTCTAATGTTATTTACTAATTTATGCCTAGGATTCAAAGTTGTATCTTCCGTTCAGGTTTTATGACTAAAATTTTGTATGCATTTCTCATCTCTCCTATACGTACTCTATGTCCCATCCATCCCACCCCCCCATATTTGATTACCTTAATGTTTGTAGGGCCGGTCACGGTAGCCGAGCGGTCTAAGGCATGAACTGTCTTCGCTCGCTCGGAAACCGGGATCGTGGGTTCGGATCTGTTTCCTGTGAGGTACGAACTGAATTCTTATATATTATTCTTATACACTGCCGGTCACAGTAGCCGAGCGGTCTAAGGCATGAACTGTCTTCGCTCGCTCGGAAGCCGGGATCGTGGGTTCG
>NW_019720711.1:1998484-2006235 GCF_002891405.2 Cryptotermes secundus | reverse complement strand
TCTCTGTTTGTGTACAGGTAGAGGCCTTGCGACGAGCTGATCACCCGCCCAAGGAGTCCTACCGTATGTGTAAGATCTAGAAAAACCGAAGTGAACGGAATTCATGGAGGTAGGCCTAGGCCCACTGGGGCTGTAGTGCCAAGGGAAAAAAAATATTTGTAGGAAAGCACAAAATTTTGAACTCCCCATTTTGTGGTTGTGCTCGTCGTTCTGTCGCTTCCCTTCTTAGTTCCCTTCATATTCTGTCCGGCATTCTGATTTAAAACACCTTTTCGCTTCAGGTGTTTGATAAAGAATGTCAATTTGAAATAACATATATAACGTCGGCGTTTAAAAATGAACATTATCTTTTTATTATCTTCCTCTCGTGTGTATATATATATACACATGACAAAGGCAAAAAAAAAAAAGGTAAAGTTGTCCCTGTGCTCAATTAATTACTCACCACACCATAGAAACTTATGGAGGAATGGAGGTATAGCTCCAAAATTTTTGATCATTCTTGATCTCGGCGCTAGATGGGTGTCAAAGGTCAGGTTTACCCTCAGGTAAGTAGCCCCCCCTGTACCCATTGGATAGGGAATTGGTTGAGCTCCAGAGACGGTCAGGACGCCGTGGAGAAAAGTCTCTTGCCTCTGCCAGGAATCGAGCTCCGGTCGTCCAGCCCGTTATCCGTCACTATACCGACTGAGCTATGTAGTAAGACATAATTGGACACATGCCTCTTGGCACAATGTGCCGCGTTAGGAGAAACGAATAACTGATGTACTAACAAGTGAGTACGAAGCAGTTGCTGCGTGTCGCACCTGACGGTCAGACGGAACAAAGAGTGTGATTACGTCACAGGGCCCACCGTCGTGGCATGGCAAGACCACGTGACTTTACAAGTTACAGGAGGCCTAATTGTTATCGCAGAGGAAACATGGGACGTAGGTGTCAGGAATTTCAAAAAGATTACGCTACATTATGTGCAAACCGTGCACGCTTGGAAAGGATGCACGCAATCTATTCAGAGGTGTCGCTCCAGACTGTATCAGTGTATGTTTATATGCGAGCTGCCTATGTCTTCCCTATCTCAGTAGCTCATCTGCCGTTACTGAGCGTACCCACACACAAATGCATTGTTCGTGTTCATAACCTTTTGCCTTCATAAGACGCTTGCTTGCTCCATCAATTAGAAATGAATACCACAACTGCTTCCCCTACCTGTGTTTGTATTTGTGTGTGAATGCGTAAACATTCGCCACTCCTCCACCACAAATCTTGCTTCTATTTTCATTTATTTCAGGTTGCGTGTAATTGACACCTTCCGCTGCTTGTTACAGTTATGCTTGGTTACGGACCTATCGCCGTGTAAGAGAACCCAAAGGTTCAGCAACTCTCATACCGAACCTCGCCATTGGGACACGATCCTGAACCATTTTCTTTCACTTTCGATCCTCATAATATGTCTCCCTAACATCCAGTCATTTCGGGGCCACGCGGTAGCGTAGTTTGTTGAGGCACTACGCTACACGCCGGGAGGTTCTATCCCCGATGAGGTGGATTTTTTAATTTTTTTTTTTGTTTAATCAGCTATCAGAATATACATTCTATAAGCTAATGTTGTGGCTGTTTAGATGACTTGATGAGGAGTCATCTTGCGGCGAATCCTCAGTAGTTCAAATCAGGTCAATTGGCCAGTTTCGTTTGAGGCGTCTGTTGTCTTCTCTTGTCGATAGCGTCTTTAGCAGTGGGTTTTTGTGAGTTATGATTTTGTTGTGATGTCTGTTGCTTTTTTGTTGGATGACGTCATGTACGGGAGATATACCGAGATCGGTGTGGAGAGTTGCGTTGGAGACATACCGTGGTGCGTCGACTGTCATTCGTAGGATCTTTGATTGGATTCTTTGGATTGTTGCTATGTTGGATTTGCTGTCACAGCCCCATAGTTCCAGGCCGTACGTCCAAATAGGTATGATTATAGTCTTATAGATCAGAATTTTATTTTCGAATGTTAGCTTTGATTTTCTGCCCATTAGCCAGTTTAGCTGTTTAATGGTTAGGTCTACTTGTTTTCGTTTCTTGACTATATGCTGCTTCCATGTTAATTTGTTGTCTAGAGTCATACCTAGGTATTTTATTTCTGTTTTGCGTGGTATTTGGATATTATTGATGTATATGTCAGGTGTTGGTTTTTCAATTGTCCTAATCCTATGGCCCCCGGGGTCGACTCAGCCTCTAACAGAAATGAGTACCAGGAATCTTCCTGGGGGATAAAGGGCATAAGGCTGACAAATTTACTACCATCTATGAGCTAATTGTCTAGATAATGTGGGACCCTCAACGTCTCACAACCTTCTGGGCCTCAATGGCTTGTTACAGGAATAGCTTTACCTTTCTCCAGTCATCCCATTTTTGAAGTGGACCCTTACCCAAATTACTTCACCATAAAAATTCTGTATCCACTCCTTATCTTCACCATCCTAGACATGCACATATGATTTTTCGTAGTCCCCTCTATTCCGGTATCCTAACCTGACATATGTAAATGCCTAATTCCATAATTACCTCCCTTCTTAGAGCCACATACTTCCTTCAACACTTCGCTACGAAACAACTGCAATCTATACAGTTGCATTATTAAGTCACGGACCCCTTTTCACATCCATACAACCGACAGGGGGCGTTATCTTGAACATTTTAATCCTTATAGCATTGGGAAACGAAATGAATAGTAACATTCTTTTTATATTGAGTAACACCAAGAAGCTTATCCATAATATACTCCTAATCATGAAACTGTAGCTTTTATTTGTTATTGTTAGTCCCCGAGACTTACATTTTTTTAACATTATGAAATTATTTATTACACTTTACAATTGGAGAGCGCTAATAATCAAATTTAAGTTACTATTCCGGCTTCCGCCGGTCACGGTAGCCGAGCGGTCTAAGGCATGAACTGTCTTCTCTCGCTCGGAAGCCGGGATCGTGGGTTCGGATCTGTTTCCTGTGAGGTACGGACTGAATTCTTATATATTATTCTTATACACTGCCGGTCACAGTAGCCGGGCGGTCTAAGGCATGTACTGTCTTCGCTCGCTCGGAAGCCGGGATCGTGGGTTCGGATCTGTTTCCTGTGAGGTACGGACTGAATTCTTATATGTTATTCTTATACACTGCCGGTTACAGTAGCCGAGTGGTCTAAGGCATGCACTGTCTTCGCTCGCTCGGAAACCTGGATCGTGCGTTCGAATCCCACTCAGGGCATGGATGTTTGTGTGCGTTTTTCTGTGTTTGTGTACAGGTAGAGGCCTTGCGACGAGCTGATCACCCGCCCAAGGGGTCCTACCGAATGTGTAAGATCTAGAAAAACCGAAGTGAACGGAGAAGTTCACTGGGGCCGTAGTGCCAAGGGGGGGAAAAAATTCCGGCTTCCACCTTAAGAAGTGATGGAAACAAACAAAATCGAAGCCAGAATAAAGTTAATCTACGCCATTCAACACCGCACCTCCAAATTTTGTTATATGTGTTAGCAATAGGCAATCTGATGTGAGATTCTTCATAAATCAGTTACAATAAGTACAAGTAAAACTTAAGATTAAATCATATTAATATCTGTTAAACCTATGCATATTATTTATCGTATTATGTGATGTGATAGGATTAACGGGCGTGGGGTTCCGTTGCGCTGACCACGTGACACTCTATATCCACAAAAGTTGACACTAACTTCACCTACAAGCGGCGGTCGCTCGGTCGGTATAGTTCGCTTGCGGACTACAGGCCAAGGAAGGTTTTTTTTTGTTTGATAGCGCTCTGAAATCTCCTGTTGCTTCATCCCTCTCCTCAGCACCCTGTTCTCACATACCCTCAGTCTGTATTCTTGCATTGGTGTCAAGGGTGTCACCTCTGTATGACTGAAAGCAAAATTGCAGGGTTTTTTTTTTTACATTTTAATCTTCATTGCTTTAGTTTGATTGTTTCATTCTGGTCCGTCACAATAACAATTACAAATTATAAATCACTCCGTCCAATGTGACCTGTAAGTTTTTGCTACATAAAAATTTAACACCCTTACATGTTTCGGTGTCTGTGGACCATCACACAGCACAGCATCCATGAGCAAACCCTGGACGATATAAAGAACCTCCACATGAAGATAGCCAGGTGGCACAATATCTGCCCCATATAAGGGAGACGATGGGAGGACGAACACGAGCCTACATGGTTTACGAATTTTAATTATTGACAATCTAAAAACTTTTAATTAGCATCAAGGAATTTTATACAATTTTTTTTAAAACTTACACTCCCAGGAAACTGCTGTGTTTGTGAAATGTTCTATTCTGTGTACTGTAACATATAAGTGTACGTACTTTGCGTGTAAACAAATTATGTGATAGTGGTTTCCTATTTGTAGTGATGTTTACCCTCTGAAGATGTTCCACAGAGACCGAAACATGTAAGGGTGTTAAGTTTTTATGTAGTAAAAAACTTACAGGTCACATTGGACGGAGTGATTTATAATTTGTTCATTGCTTTAAATAGCAGACGAGAAGACAAAAGATTCTGAACTGAAATGTAGCAAGCATTCCCAGAATTTAATCTGCTCTTAACTTTATCATGAATCAGATTTTGGTTTGTTGCTGTTGTTCCCAAATATTTGAACTTTGCCAGATTTTCAAATGATTTATTAGCTACCTTTATGTTACGATCTTATCCCCCAGTCTGGTGACGAGATATCAAATTTGCATATTTTTCTGTGCTTCTATACCAACCTCCGTACTAGCGTCTGTTGGAAGTTCAGTGTGTCTCTTTATGATATCTCTGTTATCCATCCATAACTCAGCAACATTAACATACATGTATATGGGAAGCTAGCCGGTCACGGTAGCCGAGCGGTCTAAGGCATGTACTGTCTTCCCTCGCTTGGAAACCGGGATCGTGGGTTCAAATCCCACTCAGGAATGGATGTTTAGTTTGTGTGTGTGCGTTTTTCTGTGTTTGTGTACAGGTAGAGGCCTTGCGACGAGCTGATCACCCGCCCAAGGAGTCCTACCGAATGTGTAAGATCTAGAAAAACCGAAGTGAACGGAGAAATTCATGGAGGTAGGACTAGGCCCACTGGGCCTGTAGTGCCAAAAAAATTTATGGGAAGTTATTAAGTCCCGTTCATATCATGTACAATTTGATTTTCTTGGTGGTATTTAATTCTGAAATTCTCTAAAAAGTTTTACATGGACTGTGAAGATATTAATTGAGTTTGTAATAAGGAACTGAGAATGAATTCTGTGGGTAGATGGAAGGTAATTTAAGGAGTACAAATTCAGACTCTGTACGGTCTGCGTTATTATTTCCACTGTTTCTTTTCCTTTGGGAATGAGTTTGTCGGTGAAAAGAACATTTGCTACTTTCTCTTCTATAAAAAGTACACAGTTTAAAATAATTTTCACCCTGCTCGTTAGGGAAATAAAGTTAACAATGATACGTGTTGGTGAAAACAGAGTGATTTGGCCAGAATTTAGAACTGCCAATGCTGCGCATGCGTAATGCAAGAGAGCACAATAATATTTTGTAATGATGTTCTCAACCGCTGTTTATTATTTTGACACAAAATAAATGACGCTCATTTTAATATGAAATCAAAACAATTCTAAGAAGTTATGACACCTATTTCTAAGTTTTTCCATCTGTATAAGAAGCCCAAACGTAGAGAACAAAACTTGGCAGTCTAATTACGTACTTAACAAAACGCTGAGGAATCTGGGATCCCTAGAAAATCGGGTAGTCCAGTAAAAGACTCTAGAGATTCGCACTGCGATGTAGGATGACCATCAAATTACATTAATGTCAGGCCGTGCCATAGCTCAAGCGGTTAGTCGCTATCTTTCCACCACGCCATAGCTCAAGCGGTTAGTCGCTGGCTTCCTACCGCGTCATAGCTCAAGCGGTTAGTCGCTGACTTCCCACCGCGCCATAGCTCAAGCGGTTAGTCGCTGACTTCCCACCGCGCCATAGCTCAGGCGGTTAGTCGCTGGCTTCCCACCGCGCCGTAGCTCAAGCGGTTAGTCGCTGGCTTCCCACCGCAGCGGCCCTGGTTCGATCCCGGGTCTGGTCAAGTGGGATTTGTGGTGGACAAAGTGGCAGTGGGGCGGGTTTTCTCGAAGTACTTCGGTTTCTCCTACCAATCTTCATTCCACCACATTCTCCATTATCATAATCACGCAGGGCAGGCTACAATAGGCCAATCAGTGGCCGCCGTGCCGAATGGACCCAGTTGGACTCCACCCCCCACTAAACGAATTAAAAAAAATTAAGGTCAACGGAGGACTTAATCAAATGGATATTTTTCTGTAATTCGGTTTAATATTGTTATGAAGGAAGCAACAAGGTGTCTTCAAATTAACCCCGCATGGCAAAATCTTAACAGAAAGTATACCATTTACGTAACATGCAGATGGCGTGATGGTCGGTGAGTGCGTCTGAAGAAGTAGCAGCACAGCTGAAGAGCGAAGCAAGGCTGGACTAAAAATGAATGCAAATGGAACAAATTACTTGAGTGTTATGAGGAACTCTCCTTTGCTACCCGTTATCAAAGTACCTAGATATATAAACACAGGCTCCCTTCAAATACATGTCTGCCAACATTGAAATCCCGGAAAAGGAACTGAATATTGAGGCCACGTATTTGAAGAGGTTATAATGTTTAAATCCTTCGAGAGAATTTGAATATTGGCTGTCATGTGTTTGAAGTTATCAGCATGATTGACTGTTTAATTGCTTTGATTAGAGATGAGCCGGCCACAATGGCCGCTAGACCCAAGGCAAGTCTTCGCCCGCTCAAACACTGGGATCGTGGATTCGAATCCCACCCAAAACCTGGATGTCTGCCCGCTTTTCTTCTTTGTTTATATTGACGCATATAGTTTGCGGCCTTGCGACAGTGCTGGTCACCTGTCCAAGGACTCCTGCCAACTGTCCAAACCCTTGATATGGTAGCACGTATTAAAGTATAGGCTGGAATGATAGATGCCTATAATTATAATTGATGAAGAGGCAATATATTCGTTCAGAAATAACCAGAAGGTAGAAGAAAAGTACGGAGGCTCAGATATTAATGGCCGAGAGATGTAGAGAATGATTTACGAGGACTTAAAATGAAGAGATGGAGGAAAACGACGCCTGCAACAATTATTCCTTTCCGCGGGAGAATGTCTATCGACCCATTGCCTTGCAACGGTATGGGATACAGAGGGAGCGGTAGAAGAGAAAGAAAATGTGGGGGGTAGTTAGAGAGGGGGCAGAAAAAGAATTATATCTACTGGTTTGAAGGTTCCTAGGCAGTGCCCGCTCGTCCTTCTGATAGAAGTGATGAGCATGATCGGAATTAATTGTTTATGACGTTAGAAGAGCTGCATTAGAGCGAAATTTTGATGTTAACTTTGGGAAGGCTATATTTGAAGCATGCAGTGCAACATGGAATTTGGGTACCAACTCGGTATTTGCTCTAGGCCCGAGGAAAACCACAGAAAACCTTAATCGATTTGGCCGGGATACAGAGACGCACAGAGTTCCCTTGGACACGGCACACACCGCATAGAAGAAGACGCATCCAAAAATTCTTCTTTCTTTCGTGTATATCTAGCCGTTGCCTAGCAACGATAAGGGGGTTACACATACAGACACACAGACTGATGGGAGGGATTTATGAAATGCGCCGTTGAGATGGGCTCAGGTGCCATGATATACATACAAAGTTTCATGACGAC